>NW_010231866.1:90382-106280 GCF_000690775.1 Eurypyga helias | reverse complement strand
TCCTGCTAAAGTAAGCAACAATCAAATGCTTATAATGGTGTTGACCTACTTGTGAAGTGCTTTGGGATATGTATTGTTATTCAAATGCTATGTTGTTATTATTTTTATTTCATTTTAATTGCATTCTGTCATGTGCAAAACTTTTAAAGCATCTATGTCCTCAGCTTAACATGTCTCTGCTTGTTCTCTGCAGAACAGCACTTGATTTTTGTAAAGGCAGAGCAAAATATTTTCAGTCACTTCTGTGTCATAAGATAATAAAACATACTCTCAGTAACCTCAACTCTCTTTTTTTTCCTCATTGTTAAAGCTACCTGTGATCATACGGATTGAAAGGGGACAGAGCAAAAACTTGTGAAAATTGACTTGGGAATAATTCCCATTATGATGAAACACCTTTGCTTGAGCTCAGCAAGGGGAAAACAAGGTTATAGGTGCTCAATCGCATCAGCTAAAATCCGAGTAGAATCCCTTCAACACACTTGCTGTGCCCTACATGATAAGCAGGGTTAGCTGGTTTTCATTAATTAGGGGTTTGGGCAAGGACTGGGGTTTGTTCTTGGAACATTTGCGCAAAAGACAGAGTAAATTACTCATATTCACAATTCTCCAAGGCCTGAAGTCCTGTCTAAACGTAGAGTTTGTATTTCTCTAAATATGCAGGTTCATTTAAAGTAGTGAAACTACTGGTCACATCCCATATCCCTCTTTTCAAAAATATCTATAATAATCTAAGTTGATTATATCAGGATAGTTGATTCCAGTGCAGAAAGGGAAATGAGGAAACCGTACTGGTATTATCATACGTATAACGGTATGATTCTACCTACCCCAAAGGTTCAAATAACCTGTGCATATTATTTAAAAATAAATCACATTCTCAACTGAAGCAGTTGAATGGATACGAAAGCAGTTTGGATATGAAATCTATTGTAGGCTCATCTTTCTTTCCCTGAACACCACCATTAGCAAACAGCAAAGGACTGTCGTGGGGATCAAATATGGGACTATTACCATACCATTAGTATTTCTAGTGAATATACCGCCTATTTTAAATTTAGAAAACAGTTTGAAAAGGTTTAAACAAAACAAGATGGTACTTCTCTCCCTTCCTGACCCTCCAAACAGTAAGGATAGGTTACTAGTACTGCCTTTAAGAGCAACTAAGAAACAATTATTCAGGGTTTTTTTTTTTCCAGATCTTTGTGGACAGAGTATTTAACTTACTGGCCCATTTCAGTCACCTCAAGACAAGTTCAATATTATGAGGAGTTGTGATCATTTTTCAGCACACCAGGTACTGCTGTAAATTTTTGGAAATCACATTGCCACTGATCCTTGAAACATCTAAAGAATTTCTATTACATTTACTGATTTAATAGATTATGACCAGCCAACGTGACCTTCTGCAGACCACAGGTCAGAGAATTTCATCCTTTGCATGCCTTTTTCTCATTCAGCACTTTTTTCTTCATTAGAGACCATTCTGAAACAGCAAAATAGTTCCGGAAAAGCGATATACTAACAGGCAAGTCTGAGTCAAGCCAACAGCAGAAGCACCATCAGATCTACAGGTCTGCTTTCTTATATTCAGTCCAAGAGGTCATGTAGTTTGTAAAGGTACTGCAACATCCTCCTCTTCTTATTTCTGCAAATTCTGACTGCAAAATCCTGTTGTTTTCAGGGGTGTCATTGTGGATTAGAGGAAATTCTAGTGTACTAGTCTGTATGTCTCCATATTTATTTCCCTAATATTTTACTATGTCTTTTGTATTAGCCTCTGAAACGTGGTGAAAGACTAACTTTTGTGTGTGTTTATTGTCAGAAATTGACACTGGAAGAAAGACCTGCTCAAATTTTAATGGAAAACTTTTTGTTTTGATTTTTTAAACATATTTTTCACCAGTGCTGCTTTTCTGAGGATGTTTCTGATCCTGTTTTTCTATGGAGGTACGTTATTAACATTTTTTTCTGTCTAAAGAAATTAAGTTAACATGGCTGATAGAACCAGACAGACAAAATCTGATCTTTTCTGTAATGACTCCATAGACTTTAATGAAATTTCCTTGGGTTAGCTCTAAGAGAACTGGGAGCAGCCTGTTTCCTGGTTCTTGCTGCTCAAGTGTGTGCCTTTGCAATAGGGGGTGGGCAAAGCTTTAACGTTTAATCAACCATTAGACTTGGTGTTTCGGTTTGGTGTCCCCTCCCCCACCTTTAACGTGTTTAATTTGCTTTTGTTTTCTTTATTCTGTTCATCTGATTTAATGACTTATCTTTTCTTCAAAGCTTCTTCCCCAGCTGCTATGAAATAAATGCATGGAGGTATTGCAGCTGAACACTTTCCTCTTTTTCAAACCTGAAGAAATAGATTGATGGGGTGAAAACCTCTGATTAAAAAATTGCTCTAGCCTTGCTTTTCCTAAACAGATTCAGTCATCTGCATCTGCTAATAATAGTCCTGGTTTTCCCATCATGCTTTCTTACTATTTCCACCTCTTCTTATCTTGTATACATGTAGGCTTTTTATGCTGAAAGATAAGACTAGATGAATATTGACACCAGTCTGTGCAAAATAATTTTTACATAAAAATACCCAAATTTCATAGAGAACTACTTGAGAAGGTGGGAGAAGGACAAATCTAAGTCTTGGATTATACTCCCTAAACACAGGGACATTTCTTATTTTCTATAATAGTCTTATTAAAAGCCTCAAGTTAGCCACGTAAACAAGATTACATGATCAGGCATGCATATCAGGCGTGTATAATATCTACATGATATTTTTTAATTTCAAATGTACCACTGTGTGTACTTGCAAAATATACATTTTGCAAATACCAGACCTAACAGATAAAATTTAAAAGAAAGCTATTCAAGTAACACCTTTTTTACCCTTTGACCTAAAAAATATCATGATAAAAGACATCTACAAAACACACATTTTCATTTTACATTTTTAATGTATCCTCCTGACTGCATGTTGCACATCCTGCGATAGCACTTGCATTGAAATCAGCACAATGAAATGTGACATGTCAGATCAATGAAATGAACAGGAGTTCTCCATGTGTAAATTGAAAAGGCATACAGAAAGTTTATGAAGAAAGAATTGACAAACCAGATAAATTATATTGTTTGGTGTATCTTTTCCTGTTGCTGATAACAGAAGAGTTGGGTGGGGCATCAAACAGCAATATGTCTTTTTATTTCCTGGTCATTTTTATGTCTTGCAATAACAATTACCAGGAAAAAAATAAGAAAAGGCAGAGAAGTATTTTGTCTTTCATTTTTAAATTATATTTTCCGTAGTTGTTTTGTATGTTGTCCTTGCTATGGTTTTATTCTTTGGCTAAATAACATGGGGAAATATATTCTACACATAAACACTGGCTCTGTTTTCATCTGTTAAAATTAAATGGTAATTCCATTTAATCTATTAACCACATTTCCTTGCAATTATAGGATATATATTGCATACTTTCTTGCCTTAAAACTACTTCACAATCTGTTACCTTTCATTTTCAGAAAAGGAAGTGCTATGGTTATTCTTACTCTCTGCTTACACAAGATTCCTCAAAATATCACCAATGACATCATACATTCAAAGAAAAAATAATGATTTAATATTGCATGTACTCCTGCTTTAGAACACTAAAAAAAATCAAGTAAATTAATGAAAGCATAAGAACACATTGCTTCTTAAGGCATTGAAAGATATTCTATACATTCTTCATACCTGAGAAACAATAAGTAATTAAATGATTCGTTAACTTCAAACTAAGCTAGTCTTAAAAAACAAAAATACAAAACCACAACCATTCTTTTGCAGTAGAGTATTTTATGCCAGTGCACAAATACAGAACTAAACATCTTTAAAAATACTCCTTCCTGGAGAAGGCACATTGGGATTTAATATTTGCCCCCAACAACGGGTTCACTTGGCTAAGCATCACTGAGCATCAATGTATAAATCATGCGCTCTCATTCAGAGCCACTGCATTTCCACAATGTAAGTGCATGAGACCACATGCTGGTATTCTCCACAAAAGTCACTTGTTATTTAAATCAGAACTACAAACCTGCTCCCTCACCTCCCCCTCTCCAGCCCCTAGAGGAGCATATTCTCATTAACATTCTTAATGTTAATTGGAATTACATGTGCACATCAAGAGGAGAATACACCTCCAGATGCGATATTTGCAAGCTTCGTATTAAGCCAGGCTGTTTTGAAATAAAACACATCACTGAACATACAGTGCTATCTTGATATTGAACAGTAATATATGTTTTTATGTACAAAACCAGGTCTTACACAGACACAAAAATGAATTCAATATGATACAACCATAGCCTCCATTACTGTAGGATCTGATCTTGCCGTTTCTCACTCATGTGAAAAATCTTACTGCCTACAAGGTACATATAGGCTTATGATCCAGCACATATTTTCTTTAATAGAATTTAGTCACAGGCCTGAACAATTTTAAAATGGTGACCAAACAGCATGCCTTGTTCAGAAAAGAAGCTGTATGGTGCAGCGCAAAAATTAATTTTTAGAAGTGGCATGTTAGTGTCCATGTTTTCTAACCTCATAAAAAGAATGCAATTCTGTTAATAACAACTGTCAGCTCTCAAAAATATAATACTTTCAGAAAGAAACCTGTAAAAGTATAAAAAACAGCCAACACCAAATGCACCTACAATTATTCTTTTAAAATTCACCATAACTTTACAGTTTTAATTATGTTTACACTAAGTTCTCTAAAATTTCTCTTTGCAAAATGTAAGTGCAGATTAGATTAGCAGACAGTGCAATCTGAAATCTGGAAAGCCCAAACAAATTAGTTCAATCTTTGCAAAACATTCTTGCTGGAATAGTGTTTTCTTTACTGAGCCTTTCCACTTCCATGTAATGGGGATTTTTTATTTTATTTAATTTATTTTTAAGTAATTCACCCAACAAATCATGAGCATCTCCAACAGAATTAGATAAAAACTCAGTCCTAGAAGCAAGGGGCAGATTTGACTCGAAATGCATAAATTGAGGTTTCATTCCTTTGAAGAAACTCTCCTAATATTTTTACAGAAACATACATTGAAATAATGTCAAATTCTACTAGAAATCATAATAAATAAAACCATATGCTGAAGCATCTCAGCTAGAATTCGCCAAGGATATAAAACAGATACAGACAAGTCAGACAGTATCAAAGAAAATGGAGTTGGAGCTGAGGAAAATATTCATTTAGTAATGATCTTTCTTCATGTAATGACATGCTAGGTTTAAGCCCCTGACATCTTGGAAGTGCTCATGTAAAATCTGATTTGCCTATTCTTCCTTGCTAGCAAACATGGTCATCAAAACAAGACTTGTTTGGGAATAAGTAATGCAAACGTCACATCTATCTCGCTAATATTATAGGAATACAGAAGAGATGTATACCAGAATACTTTTTTAAAGAAAGGAAAGAACAATCCCATCCCCACACTAAAATAATACATTGAATGCCAGGTTTCAGGTATGTTGTAGTCACAAATGCATAGAAATGAAAAAGGAAAAAAAAAAAAAAAAGATAAGCCTTTCTAGGTCATCCATTCCATCCATCTGCTGGAGTAAGATCACTCCCTACTATATACATGTTAGAGCTTTTCTCAGTCTGATTTTAAATGTCTTGTTTCCATCTGTTCAATTTGACCTTACCTATTTCATCTTGGGTAGTTAAAATGGCTGCTGTATAGTACAATAATTCAGGGCAACACCTAAAAAATGAAAAAATCGGCATGCAAAAGTCCTTTTATCCTTAGTGCAGCTAATTTTGAAGGTAATGTTTACCCACAAAAGATCAAACTGGACAAGCGATGCCTATGAGACTGTGCTGTCTGCATGCGAAGCGTCATCTTATACTGTATCATATGGATTAGATCCTGAGCTAATCAGTCAGAGCTGAACTGCTCTGGGTCCATCTTACAATGCAAATATTGGGGGGTGGGGAATGTTCAACTGAAGTCTTCTGAATTTAATGAGTTGCCTTTTCCATTCTTATTAACCAAAATACTTTAACCACTTTGGTTTTTTTGAACTTAAACAATTATATTAGATGTAATCGTTATTTTATTAACATTTTTCTCCGAGGATTTTTCTTTCTGATTATGAGTACTTTGCAATTTCAGACAGTATGATGGATGCTACTCTTCTATGACAAGAATTTTAACAGCCCTTCTTCAGCACTCAATGCACACCCAATTATGCGTCTGAGCTAGTAACCTTGAATTTATGTTGCCATGGCGACAAACTGGTCATGCATTATGGATTATCATTGAAATTCTACACCCCTACCTAGCATAATGAGAGTTGGGGACTTAATCAAATCAGCCATTCTGTGTGACACAAAGTGAAGAACTAGCTCTTATTGTTCAGCCTGGAGAAAGGAAGCAGGCCTGATGGAGTGGCAGCTGCAGTGCCGCAGCCTGATAGATTGCCCTTATATACATTTGTGAATGTATAGACAGATGGTTTTCAATGCCTGGAATTTCTGGCTTAGGAAGCAGCTGTTCGAGTAACCTCTGCCGTCTCACCTTGTTGTCATGGAGCATTGCACCGAGACTGAGAATGCGGAGGGGTGCATTGGCAATCTGACCGAATTTACGTGGCGTGGCACCCCTCTTTCATCCTGGGGAGGCAGGGTGGGAGAGAGGGAGGGTTGAGGGGGCCCGCTCCTGAGGGCTGGTGCAGGGCGCTCGGGCATCCCACGGCCACTCTCCCGCACGGAAAAGGACAGGGAATATTGTTGTGGTGAATCGTTCCTGGGGATGATTTAATCTGGTTTGTGTCTCCTCTGTTGTCTTGAAATCATGGGGCAATGTGCTATTCCTAGGCAGTTCAGGCATCAGTAAATGCACCCAAGTTTCAGGTTGCCATACCGTATTTTGTTTGTGTCTCAGAGAAAACACCAGCTTTGCTAAGGTCAGAGCTGAGGAAGGTTCAGTGCCAGAACAAAAATCAAACCAAATGGATATGAAAAATCAACAACCATTATACACTTCTTACCTGTCAGACTCCTTTTCTGCCTTATTACTGAAATTTCACTCTCTAGCCTGAGATATTGTAGGAAGCTACAAGAACTCTTGGGAACTCATTAAATTATTTTAAAAAATAAAATAATAGTAAAACTGTAGCAATTTCTACATGAACTGGGACATAATAAACATTTATAAAGCTTAAATCTGTTTAATGTAAGTACCCCAGTAATTGGCCCTACAACAAAAGGACCCTATCCATGTAGTATTACTCATTTGTTCATAGGGCTATTTTTAATTATTATAGTCGTAACAGCATTATTTTTCTCCACTTAGTTCCCTGAAAGCTTTAAAGGCTTTAAAGCTTCAAAGATTCTGATTCCTCACAGATATATATCTATTAAAAAATCTTTACTTTTCCAAAATCTTGATTAGCCAATTATTCTGTGTCACCCTTATATTTCTGAAGTCTAGCTGTTGTTACTGTAATATATTTTATTTACCTATTCATATGTATAAGGTGGCCATCACCATGGTTTCTGCATAGGGAGCACTGTGTGTTTGTCAGCCTTGCCATTACAGATTCACTAGACCTGTAATTTCAAAGCATGCAATGTTCTACCAGAATAAAACATGATATGACAATAATGTTTCAAATAAATAAATTATTTCAGATCTAACTGCTTCATTAACAATACTTTTCTTTCTGCCAAACTGTCTGTGTTTGTGTTTTGATGTATAAAGTGTATAGGATGCATATGTTATAATGAGATTTAATTTTCAGTGCATGTGCAGGAAGTGAATATTTTAGCAGGCTTTTAAAACAAATCAATATACAGGTTATCCAGGAACCTTGAGTAATCACCTTTTATCTATCTATCTATCTATCTATCTATCTATCTATCTATCTATCTATCTATCTATCTATCTGTTTCTATAAGTAAAAACAGACCCCCAACTTCTGTGCAGCTTTTTACTTCAAAAAGAGCCACCGCTGTCCTGTATTGACCCATGAGATCGCAGCAGCTCCCTAGAAGGCTTTGCCGTCCATCCAGTAACAATTTGTGAAATTAAACATCCCAAGAAAGCCTGGGCATGAGAGACAGCATCCAATTGGGGGCCTGATTCTGCAAGCCTGCTTCCAGCTGGAGCCAAGGAAGCTCATGCTTTCCCTTGGGGTTCATTCTCCCAGGTAAAGATCCTGTCATGTCAATAAATCTGTCTTTAAGCACACTCCGATCTTGACAGTGTAGCAGATTTCAATTACTGTTTGGTTACTAAAGTGCATCAGGGAACTTACAGAATTTCTCATATTCAAATACTTTGTTTCTTTTTTTTAAGCTACTTCCCAAAAATGATTCATTCACACAAAACCGTCTTTGACAACACTGACTGTTTGACTTAGAGTAAGAAAGAAAATTCAGAGCTAGAGATTGATGGGCTAAATAAATAGACTGATATAGTCATAATCTTTCTCAATGAAAGAATGAATGAACCATTTTCAACTTTAATTTACAGGGTCTGGAAATTCCTTGTGTTTATAAATTTAAGCCAAACCCTTAAATCTGATGTTAATGTCAACTTTACATTACTTAAATTAAATTTTTTATGGTTGAGTAGCTTTTATTGTGTGGGCATTTTTTGGAAAAGGATGTTACAGTTGGCTCCAACAGAATGAGCCAACAAAAATACTAGTGCATGCTTTAAATTAAAACCTATAGAGAAAAATAACAAATAAAAGAGTACTAACATGGGCACAGGGAACTGAGGGCCTTCTTCTGTTTAAAAACATCCCACAAGAAAGAAGAGAAGATTTTAAAAACTTTTTTTCATCAAGTGTTTTAAAGAAACGATTTTTAATAGGGTAGGCTAACTTCAAAAACAATGAAGTAGGAGAGTAAGGAAAAAGACATTAGGGTAAGAATAAATACTTGGCCACAATACTTGATTCATGATCAAATTATATACTTCAAGGAATAAAGAACTATGTACAATGCTGTTCCTAATATTAAAGGAATGAAATTCACAGCATATTTTTGTAACCTTTATTTAGACTAAGTTTTTCAAGGGAATGCTTCTGTTTATGGCAGTAAAATTATTATCAGAAGTAAAATTTTCTTTAGCGTAACCTATGCTCCCAGAGAAGAATCTGAATGTCAAAATGTATTTAAACTTCCTGAAACTTTACATTGCCATTAGCAGGAAAAGCCGAGGAAAAGTTACTGTCACTTTATTTTTACGCTCACTTGTGGCAGGCATTATTGACAAACTCTGTAGCTGGGAAGAAGCTATAATAATTTCCTTGAAAACTTTAACCCTGACAGATTTAAAATGTTGTCGTTTCACCTTTTTTAATCATAAAACCATCCTGCCCTCTTCCCTCCACCAAATAATCAAGGTTTAACTATTTCCTTGAGGGGAGTGGATAAAACAACTTGAAAATGACCATTTTGTGCATTGCAGGCCAGGTAGTTTTTCTCTTGCAATTTACAAAAAGGAGAGAGAACTGTCAATTTTAGTTTACTATTTCTGTTTTTTCCCCCCTATTATTCATGCACTTCCTTGGTGGTGTAAGAAAGTCCATAAAAATATATACATAGGTGAGGATTCTTCAATTACTTTGCAGTCTTCCTCCTGCTCTTGCAGGGACCACCAGTAGTCACATGGCTGCAGATTGGGAAATCTCGCTGGTGTGTGAGTGTGATGGGTGTGCTGTCTGATCTCCTTGGCTGGGGAGATCACTCTGCATAAGGAGGCAGAAAAAGGATACTTTAACTCCTGTCCACGTTAATGCACTGACATGCATGTTAACATTTTGGGACTCAAAATATAACTTAGTAAAGTCTTAAACTTTACAGGCTTTTTGAAGGTATATGGGGGGAAAATGTGCATCTTAGTAATTTTGGAACAAGGAGATCAGAGCTGAAGAACTGTGTAGGGTAATACAGGATAGAGATAGTCTTGAAATATTGGTGTTTGAGTAAAATACTCTTTCCATTTATGAGAGGCTGTGACAGCGTTTTAGTAATTGCAGGTTTCCTGAAAGACACTACCTTAGTCTTAGTATGTAAGCCCTCCCGTTTTGCTTAAATTCACCCATTTTGTCACAACCAGTGGAGCCAGATGATATGTTTCCCTTCACTGTGAAATGCATTTAATCACAAGAATCGAATGCCTGTGCAGTGAGAACATTTTTATAATCCACGGTACCAGCTTGCTCACTTCCAGGATCTGACTGGTGTGCTCATGAAATCTTTTTGCTGTCACACTGAGATGTTTCATTTCCAACTGGAGCTCAGCTGATGAGAAACATCAGAGTTTATCATTACCCTGACAGCAGGTCTCTCACAAAAATATAATTAAAATTGTCTTCTTTTATCCATGCATGTGTGCAAGACATTTAGGATGGTCACCCGAAAAGCTCAACCTCCCCATGCTTCTTGACGGGTGGTTGAAAAGCCAAGTAGTTACTGGTATAGTTCAAACCGCTGCTAGGAGTCTCTCTTACTGTATTTTCTTGTATATTTGCTCAAAGTCGCATACACTCAAGGCCCTGAAGGCACCAAGAAATCTAGCTGGCCCTCACTAGTCCCCCTCACCCTGCCCATGGGCCTGGGACCCCTTTCAGTTACCTCATGGCCTTCAGTCCCTGCCCAGCAGCACCTCTTCCTTGTCCCTGCTGCTCCCTGTAAGCCCACAACCTCCCTCTCCCTCAGCTCAGCATCTACAGCAGTTCAAAAAAGTAAAACCTTTTTCTTCTTGTTTGCTTAACAGAATTCTTTAATATTTATATGAAGTTCTATGTCGCATATTTTCTCACAGTTGGTATGGAGGTGTGGCAAATTGAGACACATGAAATTGTGCATAAACATCATTTACCAGTTTGGGCATTCTGTGCGTGAATGTGTGTTCATGCACTTTTCGCCAATACACATGAACGCTCTCTTGGACGCTTTTCTTGCTCTGTGAATACTCAGTCCTGAATTTTATTTAAATATTTGGGGGTTTTGTTCTTCTCTTAAAGTAGTCAAGTCTTTAAGGTACAAATACATGCATGTAATTATGTACACAGTAAGATGCTCCAATAAAAGCAGGTGGACATGGAATAAAAACCCTAAAGAAGGAGGTACAATTCAGGGCATAGCCCTGCATGAGCTCTGTGTTTCTGGTGTGGCCTCCACGAGGAGGGTCTGGCTAACACTGCTGGCTCAGCTCCAGCCACCACCACCCATTTACATCCACACAGTTTTTGATCCACAAAGCCAAAAGCTGATTTTCAGGGAAAATATCAGATAGGAGCTAGAGTATTTGAAGCATAGTAGGCAACCTGCAGAGGCAAGAGGCTGCTTTTAGTAAAAAGCAAAAAAGTAAAAGGTGATTCTCTGGGAGTCAATTTGTGGCACATGAGTTTTCTGATACTAGGGTACGTATGACAAGTTAGTTGTCAAAACGTTCACTGAAAAGACCATATATCCAGACAAATCTTGCAGGTTTAATAATGCTAATTAGGGTAGCTGAAAGTCCACAATGATGCTGTGGAAAAGAGCCAGTTTGGGATAATCATTTAATCTGGAAATAGCTTTAAAAACCAGAAGGTATGTCCCTGAGGACAATCTCTGCCAGATTAACCTGCTGGGCTCTGCAGCCCTCTTGGGGCAGAGTTACAGTTTCAAACTTGTAAGAAAGGGGCAGGCAGGATGAGCTTGGGGACAGACTGAGGCACATGTTCTACAATGAAGGATGTCATGGAGGCACGAGAACAGCATAAGCAACTCACTTTTTACTTTAACTTCCTCTTTTAACATTAGAAAAATTAGAAACAATTATTTTACCATGGTTCTTATTAGGCAACTCTCCTTATGTTATGGAGTAATTAGATAGGAAACATCAGTTTCAATTACTGACAAAACTTGCATTCTTAGGTGAACTTTATTCCAATGAAAAAAGGAGAAACTTTCAAAATAATTTCTGCAGGCACACCCCGGAGAGGCAGCACTCAGCACCGCTGAAAGCCAAGCCACTTATTTATTTGCCTACCAGTAACTCCACAGATTTAAAAATGCTCACCCCCACCAGCTTGTTCTGAATACTAAAAGCTGTATTTTTTCAATTTTTAATCCTGTAAAGAGTTAGATCAACTAGGCACAGATATAAAGTCTAACCAGTTCCAGCAGCAATACATACCCCTGTGTAATTCACTGACATATAACCGCACTTAGATAAATACGTTGACATTGCTAAGATTCAGTGTGCACGAAAGAGACCCCTTGGCACAGTAATAACAAATAAAGCTGAGTGGCATTAAACATGTCACTTCTACCAGAGCTCGATGTGTGACACCCGTACACATTTCTTTTCACACTACGTTATTATCCCTTCTTCCCTGGCAAAGCCTCTCCCAAACAGATGTTAAAGCAAACGGTAAGACACTTTCATATCTCTGCAAAATGTAAAGCTAGTATTAAGGAAGAGAAAGTAACTTAGACTGTAGAATAAGAATTACATGGTAGACTGGATTTTAAACATCAGATTTATACAAAAGCATTATTGTTTCATGTGAATAGGCAACTAAATACGGTGATGCAATGAATGAACAAATGTAGATACTGGACTTCTTTTATACAGTCTCACTCCTACCTCACCATATATGTAATGTGATACAATAAAATCTTTCATTTTGTATACAATGACAGAGCTTAAATAAGCAGGCCAGTTTTTTCTTATAGACAACTATCACAAAGATAAAGTTTGGAAACAGATACACAGACCTTTTCTTGAGGAAATAAAACAGGGGAGGTTTTGGGAAAGATCTCTGAGAGACCATTTTTCACTTTCTGAGTAAAGTAAATGAAAATTTCTCTCAGATACAAATGTATTAAGTGTCTCTTCTTTCCACAGATATGGATTTCCTCTAGGAACAGGCAAAAAGAAATAATCAAAACATTGCCCTATTTACACAATTCAATGTTTCAGAAAATTAGCAGAGATGAGCCTTCGTAATGGGGAGACATTCGTGGTGTTGCAGTATTCAGAAATCATTTGAGCTCTTTACTGATGTAGGAGTCACCGTGAAAAGCTGGGCAATGGGCAATCCTCTACCTGCTGCTGATGGGAGAACAAGAGAATAAGGAGTCAATCGTTCCTGTATTCCAGTTATGTACAGTACAAACCACAGCACTAGATAATCTGGGAAAGGGCTCCTGAGTGCTAAAAAAGGGTGTAGCCAAAACCTCTTACCCAGTACGTTGGGCAGTACTTTGAACTATGTAGAAGACTTAGTGAAGGGGAGACACAAGATCCGACAACTCACAAAACACAAGAGAAAGAAGAGCCCAGAGTTCACCCCTGGTACAGAAGCCAGGGCTAAGGCTAGCCCAGCAAAATGGTGGTGTTGCATAATGTAGGAATCATGGCAATGAAGCAGCAAGCAAAAACGTGGATTCAGATTTTACTCTTCTCTATACGAATAATGTGTAGAAAGTCTGTCCAGAGGAGCCCCACATGTTGGAATCTACATCAATGTCCTGCTTAAACCCTTTAGGCACGCTTTTTTTGAAGACACTGTAATCCATAGGAATGTATAGTCCCCTCAACAGGGCTATGAAATGCAACTTGGCATTGTATAAACCTACAGATAAAACCCAACACTGATGAAAATGCTTCAGATTTGCTGCTGGACCACAGTGCATGACTACCATGAGCATGTGGGCTAACAGATGCAAAGCGGGTGGTAATGAGCATGTGCATGGCCATTCCACTGAAAATCCACAGAAATGTTTGGACTTTTCAAGAAGGATAAGGCTACTACATGAGAGGAAATCCTGTCTGTAGTTCCTCAAGATTTACCCAGAGTACATCTCAGGGGTGGGAAACAGGCTTTTGTCAAAAAAGAAAAACCCAAGCAGTCAAGCAATAAGCTTACTTCCCTGGCCAGTAAGTCAGTTGGGGTTTTCCCTAAGTGGAAAAGCATCAAGATCAAATGTCTGAACATTTTATGTTTTTATATAACAACTGCTATAAAATAAAGAACTCATAAAAGGAATGAGGAAAGATTGTGATGTGTCCTGCTAACTTTTCTCGCACACAGGTTGCCTGTGACCAGGCCCACCAGTGGTGCTTGCGCCTGGGTGGTGGGTACGGGTGACCAACAATGATAGCTGGAGTGCCGGGCTGCTGGAGCACAGCGTGTGCAAGCCTGGCCTACAGGGATGCCCGCAGGGAGGGAGGACTGACCCAGGCCTCACTGTTTTATGTTCTCCAGGTAAGAGAGTTGAATTTTAAATTGCTTTTCCTAATTTGTAGACAGAGTAGTGTTTATATTTCACAGCAGCTGTGAACTCTACATAAACAAAACTCTCTGTTTCACACCCGGTTGTCCCCTGGGAGAGGGGAGGAACCACAGACCTTGGTGGAAGCAGCTTGTAGCAGCTTTAGGTCAGGACTCCATAAAAAAGCAGACAATGCATCCAGGAGCTATCTTTACTCTCCCAAGGAAAGAGACAAATGCTTACATGCCATATTCTCTTCCTGAGTTCATTTTTTTAAAATAAGCATCAGAACCATGGGATTTCTTGCTTCCTTCCAAATATGAAATGTAGCACATAAAAAAACACAGGTCTTGGTTTTAAACAATGCACTTTGTTTGCACACTTCAGTTAATTGCTACTTATCCTGTCCTGTGAGGAAAAAAAATCTCATTTTACAGCGTCTTTCCACAGTGTTTAACTTTGATATAAATATGTGCAGTCCTCATGTTAGGGCTTTTTCCGTTAACCAGAAATTGACTTTTTAAAAGACATAATATAACATTATGTGCTATTATACAGTAAAAGAACTGGCTTGTGTCTCCTTTCTTATGTTCTTTCGATCAGAACCATCTTGCTGCCCCAGTGAGTCTATCTCACTGTGTGACCTGTTTAACTGTAATCATACCTTGGAGTCTTTGATTACAGTAAAAGCTGATGTCGAGATGAAATTCCCTTTAATATTTACATTGTGAGACCTATTGAAATGATGCAATGTCCTTCTTATCTGAAGTGCATTACCTCAGAGCGTCTGTGAATCAGCATCATTAGGTCTGCATGAGTTCATCCTTAAAAAGGATTAAAAAATTTTCCCTGTTCTGGGAAGAGGGGAAAAAACCACTGTTAATAGCAATTCTCATTTTATTCAGGGTTTATGACATTTCTGTCCTTGCTCTGTTTTTCCTTTCTTTTAGGGTATCTACCATTTAAGAGTAAAACTGATGATGAAGGAATGGATGGAGATTTTTGGTGTATACTGTTGGTTTTCTGCAAGAAATGCTTCACAATTCTCTGTGCAGAGAAGAGTCAAAAGTATATCCATATATATATATATTTTCCCCCTCTCATTTTTTCTGATCAAAATTGCTTAAATTGATTTATTTATGTCTGATATCTGAATACACAGGGTATGACTTCTGTGGATAGTAGCTCACTAAAAGGCAAGACAGGACAGCAAAAAAATAGTAACCTCTGCTATGTTATAGGAGTTCCACTAATAATTCTAGTTAAATCTATATTGGATTTTTTAGTGAAAGAGGAACTTAACTTTTGTTCTGTTTAACACAAATTGTTTGATTTATAGTATTATAATATTATTTGTTATAACAAGGCCGGATGAGGCTTCGAGCAACCTGGTCTAGTGGAAGGTGTCCCTGCCCATGGCAGGGGGGTTGGAACTAGATGGTCTTTAAGGTCCCTTCCAACCCAAACCATTCTGTGATTCTGTGATTCTATGATTTATAACATGGGGACCTACATTGAAGTGAGGGTGGGGATGGGCGACGGGAACTTTTTACAAGGGCCTGTAGTGACAGGACAAGGGGTAACGGGTTTTAATTGAGAGTGGGGGGGGTTAG
>NW_010231866.1:86442-90311 GCF_000690775.1 Eurypyga helias | reverse complement strand
CCCCATCCCTGGCTGTCTTCAAGGCCAGGCTGGACGAGGTTTTGAGTAACCTGGTCTAGTGGAAGGTGTCTCTGCTCAGTGCAGAGGGTTGGAATTGGATGATCTTTAAGGTCCCTTCCAACCCAAACCATTCTGTGATTCTATGGTTCTATGATTTTATTTGTGGTAACAGCAAATGAGTATAATGTGATTTCAACTACAAATTAAATTTTGTCATATTTTTCTCGGTAGAATTTTAAGTGGATATTATTTTGCATTATTTTAAATTACTTTTCTGAAAGGGAAAAAATAAAGTGTTAACCTTTCAGTATTATAGGTCTCCTTTCAAAATATTACAGCCTTTATTGTCTTTTACACTTGAGCATCCTAGAACATGAAAAAAGAAGTGTTGCACCTTCTTCTGGGATTATCATATCATATATAGAAAAGCTTTCTCTGTGCATCATAGGTTGAATAAAATTTTATGCCACATTTAAATTCATCATTACTGGTCACTGTGGATGAGCCCAAGAAGGGAAGTGTATGTTATTCTTTACATGAGCCCCAAAAGCTCTTGTCAATGAGAACTGTATGAATAGCTCTAAATTATTCTCTCACATTGATCAAGATAACAAGAACTAATTTTACTCTTGAAGTATTTTGATGAGATTTTGTTTCTTCTAATCAACATTTTTCTTCATATTCTTTCACTTCGATTATCAGTTTTGCCAACATCTTAGAGTTTTGGCTATGAAAAGTATTAGAGTTTCAGAATTTCTCTGAAAATGAGAAGTTTTCAAAAACATTGTTATTATTCCCAATTTTTCAATTAATAAAACATTTTCTAATATAACAATATTTTGACAGAATTCATATGATAATTCTATACAGTCAACGCATTTGTGTCAGCCAGAATGTTAAGAACTAGATGTAGTCATCAATATTACTAAGGTTTAAATGTGGATTTCACATAGATATTATGATTATTGTACATTAATCTATTCTGAAAAAATTTAAAAGATTAAAAAAAATAAAAAATAAATACTTTTGTCTATAACGTCTAGACATGGGGTTTGATTCAAGGGTAGTTTTTCTCAAAATCAAGTTACACCAGATTGAATTGGGTACCTCAACATTTGCTGACTGACATTATCACATGTAATCTCATGCACATTACTGTGAGACTGATAATATGCCTGGACTGGCTGGTGCTGTAGTGAAAATGAAATCCAATGAAACTACTTATGGAAGCTGTTCAGGAAGAGAAATCTGCACTGGCAGTCTGTATGAAGCACTTTACATACTGAATCTGTATATACCTGCCTGCAGAGATACATATACCATTATTGAATTTTGCATCAGTTCTGCTGCCATCCATGAAGTTTTTTTCCTAATAAAGACTCAAAGTGAAATATAAAATTGTAACCATGTCAGTGAGAAAAATTATTGTACAATGTATGCATTTCTTATAAATGGAGTTAAATTCACACGGAAAAGTCCAGAAAATAGGTAAACACTACCTGTATTCATTATAAAAAAGCTCAACCCAGAACAGTTATGCTGTTAATGCTGTAAGAATACAACTTTCTAGGCTGATCAATATTTTATTTCTCCTCTGTTTATGTCTCTAAGTCACTTATCTATCATATTTATGTGTGATCATCTTGGGGCAGAAACCATCTTTTTGCTCTATATTTGAATAGAGCTTTTTATATTGAAGCTGTGCTCTGTGGTAAGATCTCTGTACACTGATACATAAAAATAGTATCATTATAAGGCATTTTGAAGCTAACAAGATAAAACATGACATTATGAATGCTCTAGACTTCTTGGCAATGAATGGTTATTGATACGGGTTCAGACAGCCATGCACTGGCTCTTTCGCATTTTATCTAGGAATTACCACAGCAAAAGCAGCTTTCAAGAAGCATCTCTTCAGAGGAAAAGAGAATCTGATGCCAAGAGACCTTTAGAAAAGTCTGAGGAACAGTCACTGAAACCTTCACTCCCATTACACAGTACTGGACTTCACATCTGTTTTAGGGTAGGGGGTGCTTTGCTTCAGAACATAACAGTACAAAAAGCTGCTAAAAGGTACAACTTTCTTTATATAGTTCCCCAGTCTTTTGGTGTAGATACCAGTTCAACCACATGGAGCTTGAATAAACTGGAAGAAAATTCTGTGTGAGTTTTCAGTGAGTGACGTAAGGTTTTTTACCCTTCCTTCAAGAAGCTAGGTTATTCATTTCAGGGCCTTACTAAATCAGGTATTTAAACTTGGTCATGCTATATAAACATGATATGAGAGAAAGTAATTACTTATTATAATATAGTCTAGCTAAATTTAGACACTGATCCTTCAGTATCTACTTAGCATAGGCCATTAATTTTTAAGAACTGTTTTCAGCTTGATGTTGGATGGCAATAAGAAGAAAATGTCACTTCCAGAACAAGTATTACAAATGTAAGGCCATATATTTAATACTTACCATGTTTTATATCTTCTGGGAATTAATGTTATATAAACCCCACAATGGTCCCAGAAAATATGCTGTATTGCTGCTTTTTCATTCAAAAAAACTGAAGCAGAGTGACCCTAAGGTGCTTACATAAGTAAATCAGAGAGGCACAAGAGATAAGTGCTATTTGCAAGAATTCCTTTTGTGGAAAAAACTGTTAATTAATTGAAGACAATCTTCCTCTAGGAATTAGAGAAGTTTTGATAGTCTTGTTATTTAGAAAGACTATTTAAAGGAAGTAGCACTGTACAGTTGGGAAAGAGCATAATAACAAGTTGAACTTGAAAGTGTTTTCCTGCCTGGATATCCATGGAAAAAAGGCAGCTGGGTCATTCACCACAAGTAATGACTAGGGCTATTCTCTTTAAAGGGAACTGCTTCTAACTCCACAATTACTGGGGAAAAACTTGCTTCTTTGCCTTCTTTAATCAGCTAGCATTAGGATTAGTTGTGGATACAGGGTAGGCAATTGCTTGCTTGTGGGAAATGCCACAGCTTCTCTCTGGAAAAACAAATAAACAAACAAACCCATGTTGCAGGTGCATTTGGGGACTATCAGAAGGTATGTTACCCAGGAAGGAAATGTGGGTTAATTTCAACTTGCTCAGCTGAACTGATTGGATAAAGAAAGATCAGATGGCAGCATCCCAAAAGCAGTGTTTCTTTCTGAAGAAGAAATCCATGCTGTCAAACTGGAATTAATTCATAGAGAGACAGAATGTATCCTCATGATAATGGTGGATACAAGATATAACGTGTTAGGAAATTGGTCATGCACAACACCAGGAAGGGTTCAAAATGCCTAAGAACAGAGGGAGTTGTAAAGATCCAAGGAATGTATATTTTTAGCGAAATCTGTGAAAATACCTTTCTGCTGGTGTCACTCTTGCTCTCATTCCCTCCAAGACTGTGAACATTCCTTCTAAGCTTACATTTGTGTTTACATGTGTTTGCTGTGGACGCCAAGAGTGCTTACCATGGCTGGGGCTAGTGTCTATGGGAGGAAAAGCCTCAGCGTGTGCCTGTACCCTAGTTTGTCCTGAGTCTGATGCAGAAGAAATCCGTATTTGTGTGCCAACGTGCAGCCATGATGCATTCTGGTGGATCTCTGTATTGCCGCGGCCAGGGTGCCAGGTGAGTGGGACAGGCTGGAGAGAGACCTTTCCTGCCAGATAGACATGAATGCTCTACACCAGATCTTCCGAATGGGAGGACCATTGGTCTGCCCAACACCCTCCTGGCCGTGAGTTATTCTGAAAGTTACTGAAGGTATGATAAGGAGGAATGGGTAATCCTGTACCATTAGCAAACAGGCATATAGGAATTGCGTGTTTAACTCAGAAAAACATATAGCTCTTCTTCGTTGTTACT
>NW_010231866.1:0-86432 GCF_000690775.1 Eurypyga helias | reverse complement strand
CTTTCCCACAAAAACACAGGATATTTTTCAAGTGTCGTGTTCCCTGAAATTATCTCCTCTGAAGCCAAACAGAAGACAAGCAGAAAGAAATCTGTACTGATCCTAGTCTTTGCATTGAAGAAAGTGTCTAAATAGCCTTACTTTCTATGTTCAACCAGAAAACAAAACAAAACCAAACAAAACCTTCTCTGCAGATTGTTTCTCTCTCAGTATCTAATTCACTGATTAAAAGGGCTAAAACCAGTAAAAAGAATCACTTTTCCAGACTTCTCCAGGGATAATGAATGTTCAAGTACTTCCACCTTCCACAGTGGGAGCTGTGAGAGAAGAAGGAGTTGTTCCACAGTGCTTTTGTGCTTTGGCTGCCTCCCCCTTTCCTCCGCTCTGCTCCATCCTCCTGTGTGTTCACTGTGACTTCAGCAGCAGCTTACGCGGTGGAGAGCTTGGCGTGAGCTCCCCCACTGACACCACTTTCCATGGTCACAAGTTCACGAGCATTGCTAGAGTTTCAGACTCGGAAACCAACGTCCATGGGACTTGGAAACAATTCCCCTTTCTCCCTCTGCGGGCTGCTCCCACTCCCTGATTTATGCTCGCGATGCTCAGAGCTGCGGCATAAATCCGGTTATGCAATAGCAACTTGATAACAGAGAAAGTCAATATAGGAGAGCAATAGAGCTGAAATTACACACACTAGCCCTAAGTTTTATTAACCCTTTTGCAGTTCACCTCAGCTGCTTCTTGAAGACAAGTTGTCTGAATTGACGGAGAGGATTTTCTCACTATTGTAGCATAACCAGATTGGCGATTCTTTCCTCTGTCTTTCTGGAGCCAAACAGAATAATTTTCTAGAAACACCATCCTTTTGCAGCAAAAAGCTCTGTATATCTTTGCTTCAATTAATTATACAATGAAAAATGACCAATTCTTTTGCATCAGGCAGAATATCAATACGTAAAGTTCTGTAAAGAAACCTATATATTTCATGTCATCAGGCTGTTTCCAACTTGGACAGGTTTTCTGAGGGAAGCTTCTTTGTCAGTTTGTTTGTTTGCTTGTTTGATTTTTGTGGCACTTTGTTAATTTCTTAGCCACATTTTCACAGCTGAGCCCCAGGCTCTGTGAAAGCAGGAGGTTTGGCAGGTCCACAGAAGAACAACTGACAGCTACAGTCTGCATCATTCTTCATTTTAAGCAATGAAGAAAACTTAAGGCTTTAGTTCTTTAAACCGTTCATACATGAAACTTCCACTTTATCTTCTCATAATCTGATTCCTTCTGTTATTAGAAACCCCGTTGTTATTAGAAACTCATTTATCATGGATCTTTATATTCATGGCTTCATTATTTGAAGTCCTGATGGTGATACAATTTCAGTTTTTCTTTTTTCTTGACTGAAGCTAAGGGATTTGCATATTTGATATCTGGGATTTGGGGAGAAACATGCAGATGAATATGAGTAAAATCATTATCTGTTCTTCAAGGTGAGCTTTGCTACTCATGAATATAAGTAAAATGCGCTTGATTTTATATGCATATGTTCTTTATAAAATTGTGGTAATAACATGATCCTTCTGTTACTCAGCATAAGATGACTTGAATCATCAATAACTGAAATATATGTGAAAGACATTAACAGAGTTGATATAAAGCAATATTTCATTAGTGTCCCAAGAGCAGTATTCTGAAATATGAAGCTAACACTGTTACAAAAACTTGTCTGGAAACCATTACTTGACGATTGGAAGAAGTCTAAAAATCCCACTTTGTCCAGGTGCTCCTGAAGTTGCTTAGCAACTGCCTCCTTAATCACCTTCTCCAAAAAGGGAGGTTTGACAAAGGATAGTAATTAGATGGTTTCTTGAGGAGGGTCAGGACCTCAGCATACTGTAGCCAGGATGTCATTCTGCCCTTCAAAAAGAGGTGTGAATAAAACGTCCATCCACTGGGAAAGTGCTTCCTCACCCACTTTCATAAGGCCTGTGGTTTCCTCACTGGGGTTCTTTGTCCGCTCCAGGGAGAAGGTGCTGTCAAAATCAGCCCAGGGCGTGCTCACGACCTCTTGTTCTGACATCCCTGGTTAAAGGCTGACAGCTTCAGATGGGAATACTTTTTGCCCATCAAAAATATGAGGATGAATTCATTAATTTCCTGTTTCAGAGAAGAGGAACTGACAGGAAACCCAACTCTCCTTATTAACTTTGCCAAGCAGCTGTTAACTGCGTGTGTCACAAATACAAATAATTATTCAGACAAGAATTTGGAGTAAAAAAATTGTAGTGAAATACATAAGGGAAGGGTAATTATTTAGGGGGTAAACACTTTGGGAAACGGATTCCTGTCTTTACAAGAAATTGTGAACTAATTTTACTTACGAAAATGCAAGCGTGGTCTCTGTTCCCATGTACATGAAAAAATAACTTGAGTCCTGTTTGATAGTTGGAGAAGACTGAGACAAAGGAGATGCTGGGTTCCTTGGTCTTATCTGTCTGCCCTGGCACTAAGTATTCTTTCACATTCAGCAACAGTTCCACATTTCCCTTGTTCAGCCTTTTATTACTTCTGTAAAAGCTCTTCTTCTTGTGTACCTATCAAGTCTCAAATCCAGGCAGTTTCTGAATTCCTCCTATGCATTATGTCCTTCTTTCCACCTCTTGCCTCTTTTCATTGCAGCTTTTTTGGTTTTAAAATTTTTTTTAATGATCAGTTACCTTATTAGTGATTAATTATTCCTATCACGTTTGTAAAAAGTTGACCATAGGAATACATTATTTATTATGTTTTTCTACCATGATGTGTTCCTTCTTGCACGTGTGCATATGTTCCTGCTGTGACTGCTGTTCTGTATTACTTTATTTCTTTCCTCATCTTGTTAAAAAAATGTTATGTTTTAATAAGCAGGTTTTAGTTTATGATGTTTTTTTCTTTATTACATTTCTGTTTAAGACAGCATATAAAATTTTTGAAAATTTCTTAATTTATTAATTACAAATTAACATTTATTCCTGAGTCACTCATAGTATTTGAGAGGTTTTCTTTCCTTGAGTTTTAAATGTACTATAGATTAATCTCTGTTTACATGTATACTGAAGGGGCTTTCTGTAGATTGCAGAATATTCCCAATTTACCTCCAGAATTTAACAAATGCACTTTCCATCTTACTTGAGGCTTTAAAATTTCATACCTTTCTCATCTTGCAAACATAGTTGTACATTATCCCCCTGACCCAGCCTTTAGCTTTTAATTTCATTTAGATAAATACATATTTGGAAAATGCTTTTGTGGTCTAGGTGAGAAATGTATTTTTATCTTGAATAACATTACAGTAGAAACTAGAATATTTGTTAACAGTCTGCAAAGTAAGGCCCTGCTCTAACAAAACTGAAGTAAAATGTGGTTTTCAAAGTTGGATCTGCTTGCACTTTTTAACCTTAGCATATGTGTTTGTGCTGGTTGATCAAATCAAGAAAACAATTACAATAGCCAATAGATCTAAAACCACCATTGTTTATGCTAAAATAACCCTCATGTTTAAACACTTTTCTACTTTCCCAGGTAAATGACAGATTCTCAAAAAATGTAAAGGGAAATAATGTTTACTGAGATTAAAAAAAAAAAAAAAAGGTGAATGTTTCAATGCTTTGTGTGATTTAGGATGAACTTGTTTACATTAAATCCAAAAGCTCTCTATATGCATTGGTGTATCACCGCACAGCATTAGCTTATTTAATGTGTACAATTAAATGTAATCAAGATTCCAGTTTAGTTAATCAACAGAGGGAATAATATGTACTCTGATCAGAGTTCTTTAGAGAAAATGTTTGTTGTTGTTGATGCTGTTATTTGGGATATTTTTAAATGGAGGTTCATTTTGGATTTTTTAGAGTAAGAGATTTTGTTGTTATGTGAAAATTGCTCTATGCCTCATTTTGTTAATCTCTTTTTGTTGTATTTCCTGCTATCTGGAAATGCTGTATTCCTTTCTTTGGGACTTTTGGAAAAAAAAGAAAATTCATTTCTGCCTGCACAAGTACTAAGCTTATGGCAGGGTCTTATGAATCTGAAGCTGAGGGAGGAACAGAACAGAAGAGCAAACAACACTGGGAATGTTTTATCCAGTAGCTAATTATTAAGAAAATATTCAAAGAAATCAAGTAAACAATGTTCTGGACTAATTTATTTTCTGTCCTTTCAAGCACTGAAGATGGTTTAAGTGCATTGCAAGGACTGCAGTAGTAGGTTATGGCTGACATTTCCTTCTGGGCATAAGAATGCATGGCTAGTTAAGAGAAAAATGAATGCAGAAGAGGTGCTGGACATTCATCATCTACCCAGGCTCAACAGAAGAAACAGAGACAGCTGTTTTCCTATGCATCCTTCCTCCCCTCAGCATCCCTCTTAAAATGGCTGGTAGTATCATTTTTCCTAGGACTTGATGAGATTTCCAGCACCTGTTGGAGACAGAGGAGCTTTCTACAATGACCACCATTTTTTTGCAAATCTTAGGTGCTTTGCAGAGTGTCTGTTTTCCTGGGAAGGTGGGCAGCCAGATCTGATGTTTTTGCATTTAAGCCTTGTACATGGGGACACTAAGTGTTGCAGCAGGAACGCACTTACCCATGGCAATGAATGCTTAGGTAGATAAGGATCATTCACCCATTCCTACTAGCCAGGGTATGATACTTGGAAATGACAGACACCCGAGCCAAGATGACATTTCTGTTTTAAACTTCAACATTTCCAAGGTGTCTAAAGTGCACAGGCTCACCCACTGCAGGTCTTATCCCACAGAGTATTTGAACTCTGCATGGCTGAGGGAGAAAGATGAGGTAAAGGCCTTTGGACTCATATCTGGAGACATCTCTACATACTGAATGCCTGGGCATCTAAAATAGGTGCCCTCATCTGCCTTGCTGAGATTACTCGTTCACTGGGGTATTTGATGTAAGCTCTTACCATTAATAATATGGCCTTGAAACCCCTAGTCTTAGACACTTTATCCTGGATCATTCTTAAAGAATTTAGGAACTAGTACTTAGTAGATTGCAAGCATGTTGTTTTTCACCATTCTGGTCTTCATTAAGACCATCAGTAGGCAGAGCTATTGGCCTCAGGAGGTAATCTTTCATGATAATAATCTAATCAAGACATACAAAAAAACTCTTCAGGCTAAAAATGTAAAATCTGCCTTTTATTATGCCTGCTTTTCAAAGGATAAGATACCATGTATGTATTCAGTTTTGTTAATAATTGTAAGGGATTTTGTTGTGTAGCATGTTTACCAGTAATAATTAATAATAGATTATAATTTTGATTATGAATATGATAATATTTTTCAAGTTAGAATTAATTCCCAGGAAATGCTGGGAGTATTGCAATTACACACTTACATTGGTACACACTTTTTAATGAGTTACTATGAAACTCCAGAGGTCTTATATTTCCTATTGCATTTTTATTTTCCTTCATTTGTGGAAATGCAGGATATTCTAATTACCCGTTACTTATCTATTTCACACAGAAAATCCTATCTTGGAATATATAGGCCTTATATTTTATTTAAATTAAAGACTGTTGTGGTTTAACTCCAGCTAGCAACTAAGCACCACACAGCTACTCTCCCCACAGCTGGATCAGGGAGAGAATCAGAAAAATAAAAGTGAGAAAACTTTTGGATTGAGATAAAGACAGTTTAATAGGAAAAGCAAAAGTCACACACGCAAGCAAAACAAACCAAGAAATTAATTTACCACTTCCCATGGGCAGGCAGGTGTTTAGCCATCCACAGGAAAACAGGGCTCCATGGTGTGTAACAGTTACTCAGGAAGACAAATGCCATCAGTCTAAATGCCACCGCACCCTCCCCACCCCCCACTTTCCTTCTTCCCACAGCTTCATATGCTGAGCATGATGTCATGCGGTATGGAATATCCATTTAGTCAGTTGGGGTCAGCTCTCCCAGCTGTGTCCCCTCCCAACTTCTTGTGTACCCCCAGCCTACTCACTGGTGGGTTGGGGTGAGGAGCAGGAAAGGCCTTGGCTCTGTGTAAGCCCTGCTCAGCAGTAACAAAACCATCCCTGTGTTAACAACACAGCACAAACCCAAAACTTAGACCCATACTAGCTACTCTTCCAAATATTAACTCTATCACAGGCAAAACAAGAACAAATGTTCACCAAAACCACTGCTTTTACATAAGTTTGAGAGTTAGTTTTGTGATACACATTACTCTGTAATGTTGAAGAGTAAAACATACCAGTGGATCTGTCACTTTTTATCAAATTTTTGAATACTGAGGAAATAAGTTTATTATATAAAGAGAATATGCATATGATCAGACACTATTGAGTAACAGATTGACAGCCTATGTACGTATAATGTTGTCTGCCCTGTTGTGTCCATAGGCTTATTCAAAGTAAAATTTAATAGCATGATTAACTTTATATATGCCTACAATCCAGTCAAGTTGATGAAATCAATTAGGGATGGAAATTCATTGTGTCCAAACACAGAAAACTTAATGCAGTAGTTGAGGAAGTTAATGCTGACTTATTAGAAGTAGTATAGCACACCAGAAGTGCAAAAGTAGATAAATAAAGAAGGTATTTTAAGCAAAGTTTAAAAAGATGGGAAATAAAAGGAAAGAACAAAAGACAGGCCAATGTGGCAGACATTGAAATGAAAAGGCAACAAAGAGCAATACACACTGTTGTGCTCACCTCCTTAAAATTCCTGAGCTCTTAATAGCAGAACTATATGCTCTACACCATCTGCCAGCTGTGAACAGAAAGAAAATCACACATACAGGTACTGTAAAGTACAATCTAATTAGTGTACTAAAGCTTAATATATTTGAGATTTTTTTTGGTAAATATAAAAACAATTATAATAGAACAAATCTATTCCCATGACAATATAATGAAGAGGCTTATGCTTCTGTAATGAAATGTTTCATTATTCTGCATCATGCCTTACTGAATATATTATATAGTCTCATGTACAGCAATTAAAATGGTAATATACAAGAGCAGAAACAGAATCTGAATCACTACAGAGTACTGAGTAGATTACCAGGATTTACTAACTTTTTCATGGATCTGTCACTCTAAAGTGTGACTTTCTTGATCTTTATGATTTCCAGTAGGAATCTTCAGCAACAGCAACAAGCAGCAAAATTTTCTCAGTATATCTAACCGTAATTGTTTTTTTTTAAATTAAAGAAAAAGATATTTAGCAAACTCTTTACATGCATAAACAAAGGAAGTATTTTTCCAGTATTTAGACCATTCACTCTGCAGACCTGAGACAAAAGGAAGAGCAGTGATTCAGAACATCTATGGAAAACACAAAAGTTTCTTGCACAACATTCATGGACAAAAACATGGCTTTGAAAGACCAACTTCAGCTGATGCAGCCTGTTCAGGAAGGAGCCTGTTCAAGAACCTCAAGGAGGAGGGCTATGCCTGGGCAGGACTCTGTCTCCACATTAAGCACCACTGTCCACTGATTGTTTTAGGGAATCAGCAGGAGCAATGGTTTTACTTTGGATGGTCATCCAGACCAGTGTTTTTGAAATATTTCAGAAGGCAACTTTCATGTGGGAATTTGTGTTCAAATAACTGAACCTTTTGAGTTCAGTTACTTCAGGGTGGCAAAACCCAGTTATAATTACTGGAGTGAAATAGTTACTCTTAGCCTCTTGGTTTACATTAAATGCACCCTTGGTGTCAATTAAAGGTAGCTAGTGACTCTTATGGGCAGTTGAGTTTACATGGACTAGCACAAACATAGCCAACGATTGCAACCTGCTCAAACTTTCTCACCTGACATGGCATGCTGCTCTCTAACACTTCCCAGTCACCGTGGAGCACCTCGCAACCATCTAGCTGCAGCATGCAGCCAGAAACAGGGCCAGAAAGCCCACAGGTGAGAAGGACCATGGGTCTGGTGCCCAGTGGTTAGGTCTTCAGCCAGCACAAGGCATGTCTTGGTTTTACATAAGTGCTTCTGTTTTCTTTTCAAGGAAAATGTATAAATACTCCAAAAACAGAGAGCCAGAAACATACCCCAGAGTGACATATTGTGAAATCCTCGTTAGAGACATGCTGGAAAACCAGTAACAAGCAGTTCTAGAGGAAAGCCTTTCCAATGGAGGGTTGCTTGATCACAAGGGAAGAGCTTGTTTCAATCAATCACAGTTTCCTGGAGCTGATTTTTAATAGCCACTTCAGCAACAGACCAAATTGCATTTACAACAACTACTGTGAAGCTTTTGAGTTTGGAACCTAGTCATAAAATCTAGACAATTTCAGCAACCCTGCTGGGGTGAAGGAACTACGTTTCAAGTGTTGCCACATCTGACTTAAGTCTCTAAAGTAAATGACCTGGATTGTTTTCTGCATATTGTGCTCTCTTGGTGCCAAGAGATGCAGTGGCACGTCAGCTGAGATGACAGGGAGAACATATTGCATACTGCTCTTGTTGAAGCATTTGCTTTGGAATTTAATCTTGTCTGCTCAAGGAGTCATACTAAGACCGCAGTAAAAACACAGTGTATTTTAAACAGCACTCGCCACAGTTTTTGGTCATGTAGCAGTAGGATTACCATACCTGTGTGCACAATACACTGTATGAGCAATGCTCTGATTACTCCAAAAGCAACAAAGAACACTGTGTATTATAAGCCACGCTATGTATCTTATGGCCCTAACAACCGATACGAGACTGAAGCCACTGAAAGAATAAATGAAACACATTCATACCCATAATTAAAATAAAACACTATCTTTGTTTTGTTATAGGCCCAATGCTTGTAAAGTCAGCCATAGTTCTCCCAACAGCCACCTCTGGGATATACCATCTGGTCGTGCCACTTTGTTCATGTTGGTGCATAACATGCGTTTACTTTCTTTTACTTTCCTTTTTTTAAGTACCCTGAACATGTACGTTTTTACTTCCCTTTTTTTAAGTACCCTGAACATGTACATTTAAATGTCAATACACCCTTGATGCCTTTTCAGAGAATATCTGGGATGGTGTTTGAGACTGCTAGAAACTTTTCAGACACTCATGCCTGCCATACTGGATAGCTGCCCCAGGACAAAACAGATTTCCCTTAAATTATTGATGTTGCTTCACTACTAATCATTTTTCTGGGAAAATTTTGTTCCAAATTGGAATAGCATTTTTAAAGATTTCACAAATTCCTTGTCATTAAACTTGGGGGATTTGTCTTTTTTTAAGTCTTTGTGACCCTCAATGATTTGATTAATTTTCAAGAAAATTGTTCAATGTGTTAATTGATATTAAAAACATTCCCTAGAGAACTGTTGGAGAAAGAAAAAACTGTGGTAGAAATATATATAGAGGGTCCATGTTCTCATTCCCCAAACTGGGCAATGCTGAATAAGCATCTGTGAGTGTCTTACAGCGTTAGCAGCCATGGGCCGACAGTGAGATGAAAATAGGACTGAGAGAGAGAGGGAACACAGGGGGTTTGAATGACCTTGGAGAGAGGTGTCTGTGAAGGACACAAGATGAGCTCTCATAGAGGTGGTGAAGGCACAGGTATTGAGAGAGAAATAGAAGGACTTGGGAAAGACGAGTCTGGATCATCATGAACATTTTCCCTCTGTGAAGTGCATGTATTCCATGTTGGGAGTTCTCTCCCAGATCTATTCCAAGACTCACTGTCTTTACAGTCCAAGCAAGTGTAACACTGTATATATGCACAATGCTGTGGATCTGCTAAGAGGTCATTTCTGTTTCAGCAGCCTTCAGTAAGCTCTACTTAAGAATGATTTTTTTTTCCCTAAAAGGCATAGCAACCTGTTTACAACAACAGACCGTCCCTCAAGAAAATTATCAGAAGGTAGACTTCTTAAGAAGACTTTTGAAATGTGCTACTGTTGAGAATAATATTTCAAAAGTCTCCACAAACCTCCATTTGAGGTTTTGATGTTCTGGGTTCTGTTGTGTTTATGGAATTTGATATAGATCACGAAGCCAAAATTGGTTTGCTTTTCTCAGTTTTTGACAACATATAAGTAACTTGAAAATATGAGTACTATATGAGTAATGTAGTGTATCATATTGAAAAACACTAAGACCCTGAATGGACAGCTTAAATTGTCTTAGTGTGTTGGAAGTGGGTAAGGTTTATTGGAGTGTGAAAGTAAAGAGAAAACAAAACCAGAATAGACAGGACTTTCAGTCTCTAAAAATAAACAGCTTGTTTTAGCTTGGGGTGAAGGAAGACAGGATAGTGGTTAAGGAGAGTGATCACAAGGTTTTTGTGGAAATTAGGTACACCAGAGCATGTTAGAAAGAAGAGATACAGAGCATAATAAACCCATTGCTCGGTTTCTCCCATTCCCCTCTAAATGCAACCAGTGCATGAAGTCTCATCTCACTGTCACAGTGGCTTGAATACTTTCCAATTTTTGATATATTCCAAATTGTTATAAATTCAGCTTCCCATATAGAAGTCAGAGCAATGTAACATGCTTTTGGTGTGAGACTGAAAGCAGACATGGCTGCATCCCAGCTGGTGGAAATGTGGTAATGAATTTCAAATAAATTTCAAACATTTGTTAAACTCCTCCTGAACAGTTTTACTTGCTACCAGTAAAATATAGATGCCATAACTGAGCACTCACACTGAAGATTTTAATTACACTTAGACTGAAAATAGAGTATAATATTGAAATAGTCTGTCTTCTGTTCCACTAGCCTGCTGCCCTTAAAAATTTCAGAGTAAACTTTCTGTTCCTCTTCTTTTTCTATTTCTCACTTAATTTAATATTAAAATCTACAGTTACAAAGTGGGCACTGAAACCAGGCTGATTTATGTCTGATGGTCTTAAACCTTAAATACAACTTATAATTATATTATGAAAACCCCTTTATTTATGTTTTAGAACTCTCTATGTAGATTTCCATGGCAGGGGGGTTGGAACTAGATGATCTTTAAGGTCCCTTCCAACCCTAACCATTCTATGATTCTATAATTCTTTGAAAAACAGATTTCACAAAACCTATTTTCCTAGACTTATACACTGTATTTGGCTGTTCTACTGACTCAGGTTAATAAAAAATGTAAATAAACATGTGAAGATCAAACAAGAGGAACTGTTTAGCAGAAAAGGGTCTGCCATGGCAGCTCAGTTTTTAAGAGTGGGCCAGGAATGCATGTCCTTTCACATCAGTAGAATTAAGCTATTTCCTCCCAAAGGAGATTTTGCCTCTGTATCATCAGAGCAAAGTAGCTATCTTAGTAGTTAGTAATTATACTAAGTTTAATTACATATAAAGTATGGGAGCTGAAACATCTGATTTTGACTTATAGAAATAGAATCTGCATGTCCTATTTTCAGTTGTCGACTTAAGTTTTTTACTTCTTTCCTCCTTGTCCTGAAATGAAGGACACTCCAACCAACACCCATCAGCATGAAAGGAATAGAAGATGTGGTGATGTATATTATACATTTCAAAAGTCAGTAAATTGCAGTAGCTGCCAATGAGTGAAGAAAAAATTCTGCTTTTCATTGCTTCCATCTGCTGGTTTCCTTTTGTGTTGAACTGACAAGACGAGCAGCATCATGATATGGAATTGAGGAAATTCTAACAAGAAAACAGCACTTTCCTATTTTGCATAATAACCTTCTGTATTTTGCCATTCTATGAAGTTAATATATAGAAAAATGCAAAGACAATTACACAACATTGTGTGACATAATGTAACTATACTAAAATCTAACATAGTTTTTTTTTTTTTCAATTTCCCCAGCTTTGCTAGCTAAGGACCCCAAGATAGAAACCTAATGTATTGGCTTGGTTTTCAAAAGTGTGCTTAAAGGCTTTTGTATTATTTGAGTATAGTCAGCATTTCTTTCAAACTATTTTAAAGACATGAGTTAATTGATTAGCTTTAGGCATCCAAGCCTGAGACATTGCAGTATTTTCGAACAGTTGCAAAAAAGTATTTTACTGAACATGCAAACATAGAAACATCATTAGTGAAATCCTACTATTTAATTAAATAATTTGTTGACTGCCCAGAACCTTTTCTGTGTGAAACACTTTCTTTTGCATTGCAATATATATGATTAACCAATTTCGAATGTTATTTTTCAGAAGTTTGCAAACTTACTCTTTAGTGCAAAAAATCCACTCCTTTGAGACTGTGCAATATCCTCAGTGTGCAGACATTTGAGTGATAAGGATATTCTCTTTAAATGAAGCTTATGAAACTTGAAAGTCTGAGTATCAACTGGATGTGTTGCCTATCCTTATACAGCCAAGACTGGTTAGTTGATAAATTGGCCACTCTGGGATGTCTCTCTCCTCCTCCCTTTCTGCATTAATTTCATAAAGAATAAAAGCAGATTCAAAATAACCTACATTTAAAAAAAATCTATAATATATAAGATGCAATTCATCTGACCTAACTGTAAATGTTTATAATGCAGATGTCTATATCTGAGATAGTCCCCTTACATCCTTTCACATGTAATGGGAGAAAAACACTTTTTGAGAAAAATTAGTCTTACCTATTTTAGATACTTGCTTTAAGGCAAAAGAATTTTTTCTGAATAATGCCTCCTCGTCTTTATTATGTGTAGAGAGGTTGTAGGCAACTATGTCTGATGTGCATACGTATCTTTGAAGCATCCGAATTTGGAGAGACACATCCCATCCAGAAGCAAGTTGATATGTATAAAATGCTCTGTTGTTGCCAATAGTGATGACAAGTGGAAAACCAACCATGCACGCCCTTTATAATGTTTGGATTTTTGAGAAACCAGCACAGTAAATGGGTTTTAGTCACAATTGTAAAGAAAGATAGCAATAGCTTTTCAGCAAGCTTTACTTTCACAGTTTCATAAAAGCATGCTGCTGTCTGGGTTCTGAGAACTTTAAGGAAATTTGTGAGCCACAAGTGGGCAAGGACAATGTGTAGACATTTTACATGTAATCAATTTACAAGAACTTTTAGGATTTAAGATTAAGATAAAGTGTATTTTTTTTCCCTAATTTCATTAAAGGTATTAATCACCAATTGAATTGCCAAAAAATAAATTACATTCACTACTATAATATTATAACAAACAAAAAATGTGAACAAAAGAAGTCCTAGATGAAATTTTGGAAGGATATTACTAAGCTCATGTATACCTCCTAGTAAATTCTTCCCACTACTTCCACAAATTTCTATTTAATTTAATTATATATGTGACCTTGAACTGTTTTTCACCTCAGCCTCATCTGCTAGATGGGCCTAAACTCAACAGACAGGTAATAAATCTCAGAGTACAGGTGTGCCAAAAGCCTTCATGCAAGTATGGTCATCCTTGAACTACCTTGTGTGATGGAACTCATAATATCTTGCCTCATTATATGGGTGGAAAAAACCCCCATTCTCAAGAATTCACAAGAACTTTCCTTTAAACAGGCTGTGATGGGGAGAAACTAACCCTGACAGTCAGAACAACAGACACCGATCATTATACTCTGGCGAAACTCTTCCTGGATCCTCAGAACCCCAGAGGGACATTACCACAACTCAAGAAGCTTGATATGAATATTTAATCTCTCTAAAATTGGATGATTATGCAGATACAGTGCATATGGGAGAGTTGTTCCCCCAGGGGCTTATAAAAATAAATACTACATCTAAAATGTAACAGCCAAAATGCAGGTGGTGAATTCTCTCTCCGACGCTTACTTGCAGCTCTACTTGGCTTGTCCTGATGTGCCACTGAAACAAATGGGTCTTCTCTGGAAAACAATTGTGGAGGCACATGCACCATCCGCAAGGGATGGAAGGGCTCATCACTGGAATATGAGGTGTTCCTCCAAGCCATCCACTACCGCATGGTTGATGGGTTTGATGATACGGAGGAGAATAGTTTATAGGTTTTCTTTTTAGTGCACGGTATATTAGTGTCTCACATTTTAATGAATTCCATAAATAAAATACGATAAAATGCCAATGTTTTGCGAACTACATACAGTTAGTTTCATCTTGAAATCTGGCTACATAAACAATGTTGTAACCAACATTTTTTACCCTGTCTTCAGTGCTGATGTTCTTGGAATTACTAGTTAAACAGCAATGGATCACTTTCATTACCAAAAATAAAATATTGAGCTAGCATCATACTGTTTTTTGTACTTTCACCTCAGCTTCATCAGTCACATGCAGAGCGATTGATCTGTTCTGGGTAATGGAGACCTGTCTTCACATGGGAAGCGATTTGTTGTTCTAGCTGAGGCCTTTGGCACACTCACCGTAGTAGTCTGAGCCAGCACCTAAAGTGGGGACATTAGGCTCCGCACCAGTCCCCTGGTCGTCTTCTCCACAGTGTTTGGTACCAGACTTCAGAAAGGTTATAGTGGAGAAGAGAGAGCTGAGACCTAGGCAAAGGCTCAACAGGAGGCTTCTAACAGTGTCACTTAAAGGAGTGTAAACTCTCCCGGAAATGACCATTTTTTCCATTTTTGGATGAAAATAATAATGAAACATTCATCAGAGATCCTGGTTCTGTTAGGAATAAACAGCAGCTTGATGGGCTTCTACAACTGCTGTTCGTGCACATACCCTGAGGTAAAACAGAGAATTAATAGCTTATTTGCTTTGCTTAGTGAGAGAGAAGCTGGTGCTCGTAGGAGCAAAATTCAGTCAGAGAAATTGCTAATAAATACATAATTTCTTGATTATTTTCAGAGAAAAAAATATCTCTGACTTCAGATAGACTGATCTTTGTGAGACATAAAACCATGCAGTGCAAAGAGGCTGCTCCGGGTGGCAGAGGATCTTAATCACATTTAAAAAATAATTCTTGTGCTGCAGAAGCATTCAGTGAATTGCCATGGAGAGGGTAGGAAGCTCAAACAGTTTTCTTTCCCTCTCAGGTGTCTGGGCTGGAGCACAGCGTCGCTCTGTTGATCAAAAGAAAAGTATTTGTTCTTTAGCCTCTCTGCACCCACCACCAGTAAAAGAAGCAAAGGTCACCGAGCAGAGAGGTTACCCTATCTGCCACCCCAGCCCAGCAACTAAGCCTCTACAAACACATTAGTGTTTAATTTGTCATCCCTGATGGTGTGGCACCGGTGCTGGGTCTCCCACCACTCCCTGCCAGCGCTCTGAGGGGCTTTGTGCGGGCAGCAGAGCGAGGAGGAGATGTGCCGGCCAGGAAACACATTAGCACTGGGGCTGGGTCCACATTCCTTGCGTTTGTTGCTTTACCTTGAACACTGGATTTTACACACAGCTTGAGGGGCAGCTGGGAAGGAATGGAAAGGTAGTGGCCATGCCAGTGAGTGGCAACCGCTGGTTCTCCAAACATCTCCCCCCTCCGCTCCCCTCGCCTCCTTCCTCCAGCGTTGCTCCGCAAACAAAGAATGTTTTGATTGCTTGGATGACAGCACAGGAATTTGCCTTTTCAAAAGCACTCAATATATATATATACGACCTAAGTACTGTAACCAGAAGCACCTTTAAAAGCCATCACGGGGAATGGAAGCTGTAGCAGTGACCGGTTGCATTTTGGACCAGAGTTTCTAATGAACACATAAAACACACAGACAAGCCTGCACATTAGTCCAACGGCATGATGGGCAACAGTCAGTAAAAAATGATTTACTATGTTGGCAGAATAGTTTCTAATGCTTTTGGTTATGTTTGATTCCCTCCAGTCCCTCTGTTTACAAAGTCCTATGTTTACAAATCTGTCTCAAATATACCATTTAAATTCATTGCATAATGCACAAAAATCAATTTTCTTGTTCAGTAGCCAAAGGGCAGGAGAACTAATTTTTGTGCACTACAGCATCATTTCAAACTAGCCCATTTGTGACAGGTTTTCAAATGTACATTATGCCAAGTTAGATGAAAGGCACTACCGGGTGATTACATACATTAACGGTATCTGGGGAGGCAGACATCACAGCTCCCCACAAAGAAGAAATGATTTCTGGGAATTCTGAGAAGCATGAATGCAGGTGAGGAATCCGTGTGCTGAGGAACTGCTCACTTTAAATGGAATTCTCAAAATTAAATTGTATTTTGCAAAATTTCTCTCCCTGCAAGGAGATATGCTTTTTAGCATGCTCACCCCCTACTCCATATGAATACCTTGTCTCTTATGTACTCTGTTTTTTCCACAGTAGAGTTTCCCTTGCCCAGTCCAAATCCTGATGCTCTCATGGTCTGCCTCTGTAATCACTTTCCAAAATTGCTTTTCAGTCTGTCAATTATTCTGACTTTAAATTGCTCTAAATTTTACTCCTGCCCACCCAGTGCTCCAGCTCCTGAGGTGTTAGTGTCCAGAGCTCTTCCCCAGCCTTCATCTGAACCTATGGGCCTTTTGATCCACCTTGCTATTCATTGCCCTGCTCTCTTTCTTAGCTCTGCTGACTCTGCCTATTCCTACTCTTGATGTGCTGAATGCTCTGGAGAAAATTTCTGAACCCTAATACTATTGATGAATATAACTTTTAGAGTTTCATCTCTTTTGTCATCCAGAGCAGGTCTCCAGGTTTCATTTATATCTTCTCCCAACTCTTGTTTTCAAGAGCTCTTTACAACTTTCAGTTTTCCTTTCCTTAATCTAAGGTCTTACTGGCATCTCAAAAAGTAAAACTGACAGGCTCATGCACAGCCTATCTGTGCCTTTGTAATTTACTTCTCTTTGGCACTTGTCCTGTGCAGTTTCCAGTGCCATTCCCAAATACCTCAGCTCAAGCCTCCCTCCTTATTTCTCAGTTCTCATCTACTCATTCTTCCTCCCCTATCTGAACCTTGGGATCTTTGTCATTGCCACACCACACCCATCTCTCCTTGTCCCTGTCTCTCTGCCCTCACTTTGAAGGGAGTCTCCCTACACAAGATCATCACATTTATGCTTTCTGACTCCTCATTCCCCTCCAGTCTTCATTCTGATCTATGCACTATATTGAATTTGCCTTTATAAAAGTAAAATGTTCCTTATTATCTATCTGTAAAACAGTCTTTTCCATTACATTTATCTTCAACTTCTCTCTTGAGTTCACCCCCCAGTTCCTCCTAACTAGCTTCTTGTGGAGTAAAAAACTTTTCAGATTATTTTCTTGCTTAACTTCACATTTATTGAATCTTCTTCCCTCTCTTCTCTTTGTCCCCACTGCGACTCAGGTGATACTGGCTTACCCTTTTGTTTATGCTGGTTCCTTCCAGACAGTGAGGTCTTACTCATCACATTTATGCTAACAGTTGTCATATATTTCTTAACATCCACTAACTCTTCCTGGCGCCTCAGTATTTTCTCACAACTACCTCACCTCTTACTGAATTTAGAGTATGCATGACAAAACTCGAACTTATTTTCATATTCTTCCACCCCTTTTCCTGTTTCCTTGCAACTTCTGTTGAAAAATTCATAATTTTGGAATACCTCTCAATTCTCTCCTTCTGCCCAATTCATATAGATCCCACCAAAATTCATATACTTGCTATTAATACAACATATGAAAACCTCCTTCTCTCCTCTTACTCTTTGAGCACATTTCTCCAATTCTTTATCAGTTTTACAGCACATGTAGTGATGTCCATTACATCGGAAGAAATAAACTGAACAATGAAGTTTAGGTATCTGACTGTTTAAGGAGAAAGGGAGATATCAGAAAGTATCATCCTCTTGCAAAATAGGCTATGGTTAGAATGCCTCTGCAACAAGAAGTATGAGTAACAGAAACAGATAAGATGAGAAGGATTTCAGCTTGCACAGAGGGATTCCAGGTCCTGTAATACATGAATAGGTCACATCAAGAGCTCCAAATCTTCTTCCTCCTTTCATCAGGATGCAGTTTCATTCTCTGTCCTATCTACTCTCATTTTTACATGTTGATTCTTGCAATCATGGATAGCTAGTTAGCACTCCTATTTGGAATATCACTCCTATTTGGAATACTGCTTACTGGTTAGTATTGTTTTCATGTAAATCTCACCTAAATTTCTACATCTCCAGGCTGGAAAGAGCACACAATTAGGGTTGCCTGCTTTCTGCAGGAGTGCAATAGGTTGTGATGCAGCCATAGGTCAAACCTGGGTCACACCAGAGCTCTGAGGGTGTGGTAGATGCCTGTCTGTGCAGGGTTTACACATATGTGTGAATACATGAAGCTGGGCACTTAAGATAATGTAGGTAACAACATAAGGTGCACAAGGAGTTTAGGGTTGTACAGTGTTGAGTAGCTCTGGACATGAGGCTGCATAGATTATTGATGGACTTTGATGCGTTGTTTCAGTCCCTTTGCAAGTGGGAGTTATGGACAGTAGGTTGACCTATGTGGGTCTTTCATCCTAACTTTTACTGCTTTGTTTAAATACCTTACCTCTTAGTCTCCATTTATTTTTCCTCTTCTAAGTTAGCTGTCTGCTGCAGTAATGTTATGTCTCAGATCTTGACCACTAGGAAAAATTACAGTAGCTTTCCTGTTCTGCGGATGGATGTCTTAACCCTAAAGCCAAACACTAAAGTCAGGATCCTACCGGCTTCTTCTTTCCATTGATCCTCCTGAGCACTAGACAAATAGCAATTAGAGAGCTAAAAAACTTTCTGATTTTGGCTGTACACCAGAAGAAATCTATAACAGATTAAGAAATGGCCAAGGAATCTTTGAGATCTGAGATGGCATGGCAGCCACTAAAATGCCCTCCACTTACGTACTGCATTTCTCCAGCTTTGGTTGCAAAACTGATTTGTATTTTCAAAATGTATTAATAATTTCATCATAAAATAATAGTACTGATGGGGGCAATTAGGCTTCATTTGTTTAAGTTAAGAGTCCCAAATGTGTCAAGGATTTAAAAGTGTTTGTTCCCCTTTATGGGGATTCTTTCTGATGGGCACATAAACATTGGAGTGTTACTTAATTCTTTGTAAAGGAGATACCATCGCATCTCTTTGACCATCAGAACGTAGGTGGGTGTCAACTTACCCTATTCAGATCACATTCAAAACCCTAATTACCCTGCTGTAAGACCTTTATAGTCATTTGAGATACAGTTACCGTATATACTGATTTTATCTTATGACAATTTTAATAAAAAGGAAACCTGTACTAATTGCTGACTTTATTGATACTGTTAGTGCTGCTCAACTATTTTATTGGTCTTAGAAAACCAATACCGTAAAATATTTTTACTATACCATTTGTGGGTTCTTAGCCTGTTATATGGTAGGAAATGTGCTGTAGTCACTAGTGAATGGTACACCAGTGCTGTGGGATATTATACGGTCACCCAGATGCAGATAAAATCGATTTAGTTACCAGAAGTTCAAAGCTAAGAAGGTAGTAAGAACTTTTCTATGAAACTCGGGTGGCTCAATTAACAGACCAATTCTGATTTTACCCTGCTGTTTCAACAGGGAAGTGTTTTTATCCTAAACTAATTTCTTGTCCACAACAAATAATAAGTTAAATTTCCTGCAGATCTTATATAGATAGCAGTCTAACCTTTCAGGCAGTTGGAGGATAGGGATATATCATGCTTATAATTGGTTTGCTGTTTTTTAAAATATTAATATTTTTTTGGAAAGACTATATATCTTGCCAGCAGGATATTGAAGGAAGGTTTGGGGGATTTTTGTAATCGTTCCTGTGCAGGATTTGTGTTTGATTCTCCCCATGAATTCTTCAAGCTTAACAAAAACCAGAGTTTAGAAGATTTGTTTGGTGTTTAACTTGATTATTTAAATAAGAGATAAGCAATTGCCATTACAGCAGCTAGGCAATAATTTCCTGGGGTCAGGGTCTCTCCTGCCCAGCATACACCCCTATTGTTAATGGAGCTGAGCATGCACACACACTTTTAGAAGGGAATGTTAAACAGTCCCCATTTATTTTACAGTGCAAATACTTACATGACAAAACACAGACAGACTTTAGGAGTCTGTCTGAAGACTTTAAAAAAAGAGCTGGAAGAACAAAGGGATTTAACTACCTAACCATTACTTTTCCCTCCTGAGTTCAAACGTTAAAGCTGCAAAACTTTCCTTAACCATCATAACTCCACTCAGCCACCACCTAATCCTACTGAGGTGGGACCCAGACATCAATGTTTTTCTCAGCATTTCTTCAGTGGACTAGCTCAGCTCCCCTTTTAGAAACACAGTAAATCTCACTAATTGTGCATGGAGCTTAGGTACAGGTGCCCATCAACCAAAACCTCTTATTCTAAAATCCCTAAATAGGCATTGTCCAGACAGGTTTTTTGTTCAGCTGGATGAGTATCTGTAGCAGTATTAAGTGTTAAAGGTCAAACCACGAGTTCTCAAGCATATTTGCAGGGTGTAGTGGGAGCCCAAGAGCAGGAGTCTGTATCAATCAACTCTTGTCATTATATCGCTTCATGACATAATGACAATTTTTTCACTTTAACACTGGTGCATGCCTCTGGTTGCCTTTCAGCTACTTTTAAACCAGCACAAGAGTGTGCTTTCCCTCTCTCTTCTTGACTGGTTTGGCTTCTGCAGCTACCACTGTGCTGAAAGTCAAAGTGCAGCAGGCGGTGGATACTATTAGCAAGTCAGAGCGATGCTGAATCCCAGGGTTGAAAGTCTTGCACCCCACACTACGGTCACCACTTCAACCAGAACAATAAACCTGACTGAAAGATTTATTAACTGTGCCTGGAACCTCACTCAATATAGCCCTTTCCCTATATCCCTCCCCCACTCTCATGTCAGTAGCAGCTTAGCCCTTTTTACTGCTGGGTAGAAAAATTATAAGAAGGTTTTGGTTAGTTCTGAAGGCAACATTTACAGACTGTGATGGGTTTTTTTTTACTTCAGGCAGACAACGTTTGCAAGTTGCAGTAGGTGAGTACCTTAAAGATGCTTTGCAGGCAGTACTTCAAAGCTTTGTGGCCACAGCAGAAGGAGCTTTTCCAAAGAAATCAATTTTACAATTCCTTTATAAAGAAAGAGTATTGTCATTTTGACATTTATCAGTAGTAAAAAGTATGTCTCAGAGAGGAAAATATTGTGAGAGTTTAATCTGCTTGGCATTCAAATGACAAAGATTTTACAAGTGTTCCCTGTTTATCAAGAATAAAGCTTCTGTAGATTTTAATGACTTGCATTGCTGAATACCTGAGTAGCTCTTGGAAATTCTACCCTAGCAATTCTTGAGGTTAGTCCTTGTGAGAAATTGCTCCTGGAGACTGGCATTCATGGCTATTCCAACACAGTTGCCTGTGCCTGCTCCTAACCATTCTCTTCAGCTATTGCCCAGATGATGTACCAGCCCCTGGCAAGCATTGCTGAAGGACTGTCTGTGCATGGCAAAAAACCAAGCCACTTTGGTCTCTTGGTTCCTTTGTATTTCTTCTGACAGTTCCAGGGAAATCTGTGTAACTGACATGAGAAAGAGCTGCGTAGTTTGGGATGATATAAAAAAGAAAAGCAGTGATGCTTGGTAATCAACCAGGAAGTATTCACTATGAAGATATGGCAAGACTCTGTTAGATACAGTGATAGTTTGTCTTTAATAATGATCTAGGAGAAGCAACAGTATGCTAATGGAATTTCAGGTTTTATTGTGAAAGATGTTCCCTTGTAAATCGTATGAGCTAAATAATTGATTCAGTAGTGGTAAGCAAGGAGAGAAAGATACAGTAACTTAAGTGTCTCAAGGTGCCCCCCTTTTCTTAGAAAGTCAAGGCTTCAATTCCTAAACTGAAAAGCATGTTAAAAGCAAAGAAATATTGAAATGAGCACAAAACCCTAACAGTCTACCTTGAAAAAGCTTATACTCAAGAGATATAGTATACCAAGACATAAAGAGTTTGGAGAAGCTATGCTTCACCCTCAGAGAATGCATATTGTCAGCTATTAAATGTCATACACCTCAAACCGAACAGTAAAGTTTCTTCGCATGAATACAGAGGTGTTCATTGTTTGTTACGGGATGAGTCGTTAAGATGCATGAAGTTTTCATGCCAGCTAGAAGCAACAGATATGTTCCATTTTCAGTATAGAATATATCTATAAAGAGAACAGTAAGACTGCTGTATTTGACAACTGAAGTTGGTCTAGAAATAATGTTGAAACCCTTGTGGATCTGTGGATTGCTTATCTCAATTTCTGGACAGGTTTTTGTGTGAAAAATTGATATAAAGCTTTCCCACAGATTCTTTTTTAGATATTCCAAGCTCCCCTCACAATATGTGAGTAGAGCACTTAAAGTTATGAAGTTTTCCAAGTGAAGAAGTTCAATGAATAGGATGCAAAACACACGAGTGTATTTTGCCTGGTATCTATAGCCCATTGTCTGAAAGATCTTGTGTCTTTGACATAATAGACAATGAACTTCCTTCTGCTTTCAGTTACACTCATATAAATCTGGAGTAACACCTTTGGAATCCGAGATGAGTTCTGCCTCAATCTCTCTCTTTTTAGATGCTGGACTTTGGCCAAGCTTTTTACTTTGAATAACTGCCTCCAATGCTGGGATTCTATTCACACATAACCCATAGGAGGTGCATTCAAAAACACAGCTCGAAACTTAGGGAAACTCTGGGCAATTGAAGTCTGTGCCACATAAATCCAAAGCCTAGACCGTAAGTTTCAGGAAACGTACCTAGCTGTGTGTCCCATGCTGTAAAGCAGGCGTGCCCGCACAAGATCAGGATCTGCAGCGTTGCAGACTGGCTGGAATGTAAGGCTGCTCCCGGTTCACAAAGGGGGGCAGGAATCCTCTGCTCTTCCCTTTTCACATGTCCTCTGGTTATCTGGTTTTAATAGACCTCCTTAAGCAAAATTAAGAAATGTATCTCAACCCCATTTTCACAAGCATTTGGAGCTTTGGATGTCCTTGCAAGCTGCTGCAGGCCGTTGCACATTAGTTCATTCCTTCATTCATTTTGCTGAGAGGTGACACTGACACAGTTTTCACAAATCAGTTAGGTTCACTGCTTTTGAAACCACGCTGTAAACCAGGTTAATAAGATAAACTGAGTTAAAATGAAGCTAGCCAATGTGCTAGGAAGAAGTGTTTTGGAGTTATCACTTTCCTGCCATATTATTTTATGTCCTGCAATAAATTTTGAGTAAATTGCTGCAGAATCTGTTGCTTTACAACTAATTCTTTGAGAAACATCTATGATGCAGAAATCTGTTGATATCTACAGGTCTAATATTGTGCTGTAGGAAACTGAGTAGACAGAGACCCAACAAAAGGCTTTAAGCACTACATGTCAAGAACATCCATTTGGCCTTTCTTGTACGTGTGTGTGGATGTGTGTACGTGCCCAGTTTCTCTCCACGATCATTTAATTTTTGTAGGAAAAATTCACACATCAGCCACATTTTCTGAGCACATGAATTTTGACTAATTTGATTTTTTTTTAGGAATACTTCCTGTGTTTACTTGTGTGCCAGGTCTTAAATGTCTTCTCTTGTTTTTAAGAGACAAGTGTACAGTAACTTCCTCTTCAGCTACTTAACAACTCATGTGTAATGTGTTTCTCATTTCAACAATCCCCACCACTCAGCTCACAGTTTCATTAATTTTTCAGGTGAAGTTTTGCTGATATGTGGTTAAGGGACTGAAAACACTGAAATCCATTACAATATATTTGTCTTCTACAAGCTGCCCTTGGAGTAATTTACTTAGTGTTAGTACCAAATCACTCCACACCACTCTGTCAAAAACTGAAGAAAAAATCACACTTCTGAAGGCAAGAGCTGGTAAATCAGGTTTGCACTAGCTTAGACAGATTTTACCAGTATTAAACCTATCCATAATATTTAAAATTATATGGGTTAAATTCTCTGCAAGGTTTATTTTTGCAAAGGAAACTGAAAGCACATTGAGCTTCTGTTTCGAGAAGCAAAGGCAAAAGGTGGGATGGTAAAACTGGAAATGCTATTTTTTAATTAATAATAATGAGAAAATAAGTAAAGGACTTTGTAGCGTCCAAATCATGCTAAAGCAAGGTATTCTAAAATCTGAATTCATGCAGGCAACAACGGTTGCCTTGTAGCAGAGCACAGTGCTCCCATCGGAGACAGGCTCCCAGGTTGGCTGGTCACTTGCCCTGGCCTGGTCTGGAAGCACTTATCTGGAATTAGAAGTCACTATAACTTTAAATAGTACTTTTCAGAACAAAAGTTTCTTTCTGTGAAGTACACAATGTCATCGATTGTTCTAGGCTGGTCAGAATCACTGAGCCTATTCCTGACATCCATATGTATATTAGTTCATACAGAATTGAAAAAGAAAAAGGGATTTAGCCCCAGAATCTTGTCTTAAGCCTTTTAACTACCCTATGATCTTAGATTGAATCTCTCTGGAGTAAAATGACTTATTTCTATTTACTTTGTTATGTTCTAGATGAGGCCCAAAGGGCTGTAAAATTTAAGTATGACTAGACCTTTATTTTACAGCATGTGTGCACCTGCTGTGGAAACCTGAGTTAACTTCCAGTTAAGAAGGCAGCAGCTCCCAGAATACTATCAAATAACAGAAAACTTGCAAAACAGCCATTCATACCATGCAGACTAGTGCCTGTAGGGGACAGAGAAATGCCTCGATGAAATATTCTGGGACCAAGGTTATACGTACAGCATAAGGGAAGGTCTGAGATTTCCAACACCCTGCAATCAAGTAAAATGATAAAGATCTGGCTTTTCCCCTCAAAGTGCCTAAACACTGAAGAAACTCTTGCTGCAAAGGCTTCTAACAGACTGAATTATGTGCCCTGTGCGCCAAAGTTTTTGGTGTCTGTAGTACTTGTGATGGGGGGAAAAAACCCAGACCAATCAATTTAAAATATTGTCGAGAGGTAATTTAACAAAGAAGTCTCAACTGGGATAGTCTATAAACTGCTCCATATTGGAAGTTAGGTTTTTTTCTTTTTTCTTTTAGGAGAATGTTGAGTAAGTCATTGAGTAACTGAGTAAGGTCTGAATGGCAGATGTTTTTTGTGTGCCTTGGCAGCAGGATAAAAATCTTCCAGCAAGTTTGGGGAGGTTTTCAATTTCAGCGTGGGGATGGCTTCCCTTATGCCTTCCTAATGCTTCCTGGGTGAAGCCATCCCCACCTGGGAAGCGGGCTCCATTGCCTGGGGAGGGAAGCAGGGCTAGCATGCAGATTGGGAATGCTGGATGCAAAAAGTGTGCTGTTACCTGCCCAAGTGGCAGCGCAAACCCAATTATTGCGGGGCGCTGGATTCATTGTCAATTAGAGTGGCAGCGTCGGCGAGCAGCAGCTGTGACAGATGGCTGGGCTCCAGCCACCTCGTGGCAATGGGATCAGAGCCAACTCAAATCTTTTCTTCACTTCTAAAAAAAAGAAAAGGCCAAAAAATAAAGAGACCCCCAAATACACACAGTTAATCGCAACATGTGAGGGGGAAGTATCATGTCTACAAATGCATCATTTATCTACTCTCTGTTGATCCTTACTTTCAGCTTTTTGAAGTTAAGATTTTGTTTATTGCTTGCTTCAAGCATGTTTTAGAAGTATGTTCAACCCAGAAAAGAGTTTACATTAAACCATCAATTCTTTGAGAAATAAGAATAAGAAAGCAAGGAAAGGAGTGGATTACTTTCATGCTGTCTTTAGTCTTTCTGAAAGTGCTAGGACAAAGGTTTTTTCCCTCAAGATCCAAGCATCCCACCAGACATTTCCATCCTAAAGACAGAGAATTTTCAACTATGAAGAACAAAGGAAATCTCTTTTCATAAGAGAAAAATTTGGGTAGGATAAACATAAACAGAGCTAACAGGATCCGGGCACACAAAATTAGAGCAGTCTGTCACAAATGAAAGACTGCAAATTAGACTTTCACCAAATACCAAAAAAGAGAAAGAAAGGAAAAATTGAAGCAGAGGAAGCCCCAGCAGCATTATTAATTACTATAAATTTTGCTATTTACATTATAATGGTGTCTTGAGGCCACTATCTAGAGTTAAAATTTAAGCTTGAGATATGAGCTGTTGTGTATCTGGTTGGTTAATGCCCCCCAGGGGCTGGGAGAATTGAAAGAAAACTTAATCTGTGATTGTTAATAGTGTTTGCAATTGAGTACAGTCTTAGGACAACACAAAGGCAAAATGATGTTTTTTGTTACTATTAATTTTAGTGTTGTGATAATTTTTTTATAATAGTAAAACTTTTCCTCAAGCAGAATTCAACAGTGGAAAGGGGGCTTAATTAACTTTTACTGCTTAGTGTTTGTGCTGCAAAGGTTTGATTGACTTACTCAACATTCTTCTTATTCATTAAATAAATAAATTAAGCCAAACCACGCTGTTAACTTCTTATATGAGCTCTTTTGTTGTTTGTCTGTGGGGAAAGAAAAAGCTTTGCCTCTGCTTAACCTTTGGTGCAGAGGAGCTATTTTGGAGGATGGCAGGACAAGAGAGCATCCACTCTTCTCAAGTATGTTTAGAATTCAGCTCAGTCTTTCAAAACCATAGCTACACCTGGTACATGCTCAGTGAACCAAAGTCAGTGATGTATGCAGAATAGATGATCTCTTCTAGCCTTATTTTTATCTTTCTACGGGCTATTTCACTCAACTGTACAAACTGTGACCAGCCACTATTCTTTCTCAAAAACTCAAAACAGTGTTTATAACCCAGGTAGGCAGGGGAAAAAAAAAAAACAACCACAAAACAACAAACAAACAAACCAAACCAACCACAAACAAACTCCCCCCCCTCAAGAAAACCCCCCCAAAAAAAAACAAAAACAGAGAGTAGAAGGTGAGAGACAAGCTGCTGTTTGGGTTTTTCAGGTGGAGAAGTCATATACAAAGAGACTAAAGGAAGTGTCAATGGTTGCACAAGCAACATGGGCAAAGCAGAAGAATAAATGCAGTTCTTCCAGGTTCCTTTCTGGTTTCCTAATCATATAATAATCTCTCGTCTGTTGAAGGACAAACAGGTTTTTAAAGAGAGATACCTTCAAGAAGAAAAATGAATATTTGCATTTGTTTGTATGGACTTTGGTCCATATTTCAACAAAAGATGAATAAAATTATTTTTACAAAAATAACTTAATCATGAAAATAAATCATTCTAAAATGCAAATCTTATTTTGCAACTTTGGATGCAGTTACTTAGATCAGATTAAAACTGAATCAGAAACCTCCTCTTTACCTCCAAATGATAACCTCTGCTCTGTCTTTCAGTGAAACGATGAAAGACACTTGAATAAATTATTTTGAAAAGTATTGTTAAAAACAGCAACACATTGTCTGATAATCATTATTTAATATACTTTGAAACAAAGCTTTCGAAATGGTGCTTTGCAATAATTTTAAATATATAAAGGAAGTTCGCCATTCACTAATTATATCACACCTGCAGTTTGATGCAAAACAGAAGTTGAGATCTCTGCAAAGGTTAAAGTCAAATTTAAAATGAAAAGATACTTTCAGCATTAAGCAGGTGAATAACTTTACACATGAGAACCATTCCATTTGGAACTATTCATGTGTATAATCACATATCATTACACTGGAGTTTAATTCTGCTAATCCTTATTTTGGGCTGGGTCACGCTTCTAATGTTTAAAAGACTGTGCATCCATTGCAGTGCATATTTCTGGTTACAACACGAAAGACATCTTTCCTTTAAAAATATTCTCAAGGAAAAATATATCTGAGAAATAACCCCTCTCAGTCACTAAAGATATTGTTTCCACTATAAATAGATAAATTAGTAGTTAATTGATACAGATGATACGCAAATGAATAACCACACTCTGCAACAAGGAAAAAAAAAAAAGTAAGGTAGTTTTTCTATAGAGGGCCACCTTGTAGCTCTTTATTAACTTGCAGCCTCTGCAATATCTTGTATATTGTTGACATTCCTTAGCTTGGGCTATCAGTAACAGGCATACAATACTCCCATCACACCCTTCACTAGCTCAGTCAACCCTATTCATGTGTTACACACCTGTGCATATTTGCAGTCCATTTAACTGTGGTGTGAGAAATATTAGCTTTCCAGGTGGACTCAGCAAAGATCTTCCCCACTTTTTGTATTTCACAGGCTCTAAAGGAATATATAGAAAGTCACAGGTCCTACATCTTGCTTAATCCTGTTTAATGCTATCATGGTATTGTATCAGTTTCATTTCATCTAATGGGTAGGGATAGAAGTACATCAAAGGCAAACCCATCCCAGACAGTATTTGGTTCTTCTCTCAACTGTACCAGATGGCCTAATGAGAGGCAAAGTTTCTTCTTCTTGTATCTGAGATGATCACGCCTATTGAATTGTTACCACCCTGAATGTTTAAATCATATACAAGTATCCCAATAACTTAGGGAGAAAAATCTTCAATGGCTCTACATTGTGAGGTTGTACCAGAAACCATGGGGAAACTTTAAAGGAAATTATGAATGTGTTAATGATGGTAATTTAATAATTTAGACCAATTTTTCACTGTCAATTCAAATGTCTGTATTTGATTATGGCAGATGAAATAATACACCGTATTTATCTTTCCATGCCAAAGTCTTGATCTACATGGAGAACTCAGTGGATGGAGGGGATGTCACTATCTGCAACCTATTGCAGTCGGTGCTTAAATGCAAAAAATTCTTATTCCTAAATGCCTGGGTCTTCTGCTGTAGAAATATGGTGGTGCTGGAAGTGTTTGTGTATAGTCACATACAGGAGATATTTTGGCAGTTCACTGTCTTTTCCATGGACACAATGGTTGAATTCAGGCAAAATTTAGTCACAGGGTGGAATTGAGATTGAGGTTGACCTGAAGTCTGTATCATCTGACTGTTGCAGAGAATTAGCCTCTTCCATCATTAACAGATTATTTCTGCTTGACCTGAATGACTGCACTCCAATTGCAATATATCTGGAAATTCACCCCAACCAGAGCAAAGAATTGTGGTTTTGGGGGTTTTTTTTGTTTGTTTGTTTTTTTAATGTACATAACCATTATTGTCTAGTTCAAGCTACTTGTCATTGGCCACGGGAAATAACTGTCATCATTACTCCAGACTAAAAGAAAGTTAATGAACAGATAAAATATTTATGTTACTTTAACATAACATGTCCGCATGTATAACGGATGTTATTTAGGTGTCACTGCTGGAGGACATCAAATTTCACCTTAAGCTTTGGGTCAAATGACAAGTTAAAAGTTACTTTGAACAAAAAAAAAATGAATAATTTGTAGCATCCTCTCTCAAGCCTTTGGTGAATCCTCCTTTCTTATGTTCATGATCAGATGGTTCAAGGATGCATTCTACAGCTACTGAAGTCCTAATTCATATTTTAAAGGTTTTTCCTCATCTGTTTCCTGAATTGCTTTTGTGTCTAAAGCCATTTTATTCGTCATACTGCACCATCATAGGATGCTGTGAATTGGTTTATTATTGAATGAATTAATGGAAAATGAAATGGCTCTAAAGTCTACATGACAAGCAGAGAAAAGCTGTAAGGTGGCATCTCCTGAATGGTGAATGTACTTCCCCTTTTCTTCCATTCATCCTAATAACTTGTCAAGAAATTAAAGAAATTCACAGTTTTTAAGACTTAAAACAAGGCCTTTATAATCTTAAAATGAATGGACAAAATATTGGAAATAGATTATAGACATGAATTCATCACAAGTTGGTATTTCACTAAATGAATAGATAAATCTCTTAGTATTACAATTTTATTGAATCATACCACAAAGTTATCAAAAGGATTGTCAGAAAACTGCAGTGGAAGGTTTTACTGGGGAGATGATGGCACATGAGGCTGTGATGTTATAATTCTGCCTTACTTAAGAACTGATACAAAACTAACAATTTGCACAGAAGAATCCCTTCATTTTAACTTGAATTGGTAAAACGGTTATGAAACTCAGAAAGGAAAAACAGTACAGAAATGCTGTATAATTTCTTCTGAGATCCTTACTGAAATGCATCCACACCTGTAGTTTTTAGAGAGCAGTGGTTCTTCAGTCATTCAAGGGAGAATCACTTTTCAATCCTTCTTTTCCAGACCACTTATTTCTGCCAGTGAGATGATGAAAATTAACTCAAAGAACCATATTGAAAATGATTAATTTCCTTATTGCAAAACTGTAACACTATCATAAGGATGCAAAAAGCATAGGAGATTATAAAATGAAATATTCAGTTGTGCCTAGTTAAGTTTACACAATGCTAATAAGAATTATTTTTAACAGGCATTTTTACAGAAAGAGTCTGTGTGCCAGTTCTGAACAAGTCTGAGGTCACAGAATATATTCCTTTTAACTATCTATAAGTAAGATATTGCTATAACTCCATCACTGGAAAGATTTTGAAGTATTTGTGTTGTCTTAAGCAAAGTACAAATGGAAAATATCTAATGTGCTCAAAGAATTCACCTATTGGTACAACAACATTTGTGTGAGACTACACCATCCTCAGATATTTTCCTTTGTAGTCTTTGGTGTAATTGAGTATATCCTTATGAAACTAATAAAGAATTGCCATTTAGCTGGGGATTTGGCAGATAACTTTTAAATTTTTTTAATGAAATGGATATATATTTACAGCAGAATTTTCAAGAAATTTTATTATGGTCTAAAACATATAGCTAATTGCTGGAAAGAAAGAAATATCTCAGAATTATTTCCAAGAAACATAAGTAAATAAATAAACAGTTACACTTTGGAAGGTATCACAGGATTTTAAGCATCTTTCAAACCTTGAGTTTGACCGTGTAAATGAAACATTTGACTTCATTGAAGATATCCTTATACAGGTAATTGATACAGTAATTGCAGTGTGTGAACTTGGAAACCTGAGGTAGTATTTATGGTCATCTTATTTTATATTTATAATGTGGGAGTATACACCAGAGGTAGTCAGTCACCTGAGGATTCTTTTGCAGGCAAGGTGTTTGGGACAGGTTCAATTCATCAAGTATAGGTGTCTATTTTAGGGTAAGAGGTACCATGTCTTGGGATCCATTAATTTTATTGACTCAATCTCCAGTTACCATTTCAGCACCCTCAGGTGACTAACTCATGTCTTACTGGCTATGTTGTGAGCAGCCACAGTTAGTCTTATGAATCTCACACTCCGTTCTGTTTAAATAATTGGTAAATTTGTCATTAAAACATTAAAAGTGAATACTTTGAATTGCATCCACACAGAAAGAAGCAAACAAAAATATCCTTTTTTTTTTTTTTTTTTTATATCTTCAGTTTTGGAAGCAGAAATCCATTGAAAAACACCTGTCTTGTGACTTGGGCGCATATACTTTCCTATATAAATTCCCATCTTCCTGGCCCCACTCTCACTTAAGACAAGTGTTATTGCAGGTTGCAATTGGAACTCCATGTCACTTGAACTTCAGCAAAGCGCATAATCTATGACTTCAAATGTCTTCACCTCATGCAAGCTCATTGTTCTCTTGCCAGCTAGGATCATAAATCCTAATTTATTCCAAAGCTAAACATATCCATTAGTCTCACAGTTAACCAAGGTTGCAAAACAAAGAAGGAAAAAGAAAATAACTGAAAATCATGTTAAGCTAGCAGGAAACCCAAACAGCTCCAAGCATGTGATGCTGTGAAATGGGAGAGAATAGTGATATAATTCACAATGGACTTGCTCCAACAAAACTGAATTTAACAGGAATTATTGAAACCTGCAGGACAATCAAGCCTCCTAAAAGAATCTATTTGATAATATTTAAAGAAATGGTACAAAAGCACCTGCTTTAGATTTTAAGAACGTCCTTGATACCCCTTAAAGAAAACTCTATGTGTAACAATTCAAGATAAATTATTCTTTTCCCTCTAAGCCATTCTGAAGTATTATACTAAGAAAAGCCCTGTTAGGTCAGAGTGAATGTCCTCAAATCCTGCCTTGGAGAGGGGCCAAATGCAAAGGAAGAGATTAAGAACAGAGTAAACCTGTAGGAATTCTTCTGCAGTGATTTAAGGCTCAGAGACCTCCTGAGGAAAAGGTGTCTTTGCATGTAACAATTTCCAGTAGCTAGTGGTCCTTTATTTTACCTTCCAGGTATTTTTTTATTCCTTTTTTAGCCTTTTAGCAGCCAAAGTTTATTGTAGAAAGGAAGCCTATACAATGTGAGATTAACAACTTTTTGTTTATTAGTTTTGCATATAGATTAATCTACAAATTTTATTTGACGTTTCTTAGCTTTTTTTTAAGAAAATGGAAAGCAGCTATTCAATATTGAACGTTTTTACTGAATGATTTTATATTTATTTTTGTCATATCCAACTTTGTCATATCCAACAAGTATGTCATACTTTTCTTATTCTCTGTTTTGTTATTTCTCTACAAATAATATCTAATATTTGATTAGTTTATTTGGCCATTGCTGAGCATTGATCTGATGTTTTCATAAAATTATTATGAAGTATAGGTATATATATAACACAAATATCTACCTCAATATTTTCTGATGCTACCTATTTTAGTTGTTTATTTTTGATGCCCTAGGTGCACTTTTCAGTATCTATTTTAATCGTTATTTTCCTCCTTAGCCAAAGGAGAAAGCTGGATACTTCTAAGGAGCAATCCAGAGCAGACACCAGACCAAAACCATCTCTTTCTCTCCACTGGCTGCTGTAGGAATTGAGGGAAATTAAGAGACCAACTTAGCTGACATCTAAGACTGTGTTACATGAAAATCACTATAGTCCCTGGTGTGCTGATGGATGAAGATCCCTTTGCCTGTTTGCTAAAGAAGCACTTTTGTACTTCTCACAGCTCTTCTGCAGATTTAAGATTAAAGTTATATGAAACTCAGACAGAAAGTAAGTGCAAAGTCTTCAGTGAGTCTTTATATAGCTTACACACAGTCATGCAATTGCAGGGTTCAACTCCCTATCTCCACCTCAGCTAAAAGAATACAAATTGACCTCAGTCCCTTGTTAATATTTAAAATATTTTCCCTTGCTACTCTGAGGCATCTAATATAGTTATCTCTGACCTATTGACTGGCCTCATCCATACCAAGTATTGGTTTTGCTCCTCGAGTGTTCTTGTTCAAATCGATAAAGGTAAAGGTGACATAATCTGCCTATAAATGGAAGATGTCATTACATATTATATGCTCTGTCATGTTTGCTACATAAACTTATTCTAATTTCACAAAGAAATTATGAATGCATCTCAGCGTAAATTGCCTTCAAGAGCCAGTTTTGCCTGTAAATTAAAGTGTTCATAAAAATAACCAGTGCTCTTGATATTATCTATAACCTGTAAAAGACATGGTACAGTACGTCACCTGCATTAAATTTCAACTTAGTATTGATACTTAGGCATCTCTGATTCAAAAATATGTCAGGGTACATTTGAACTCAGTTCATATTATAACATTTTGAAGTAGTTTCAACAGTAGTGACAACCAGGATTCAAAAGGAGATGCCTGGAATGGATACAGTGTCAGACTTCCTTCTTAGGAATCGGGTTTTTTTAATCATATAAAACATGCAGAGATGTGCTCTTGGCTGAGACATTTTTATTATTTCCTTATTACTAGCTGAAATTATTTTTGCTGTATAACCTACAATTTATGCCAGAACAGAATTATGCTCTGAGAAACTGCCACCTCTCAGAAGTCAAGAAAATATCTAGCAAAATATGGTAATTTTACAAGTGTGTTATCAAAAGGCACATATTTGTTGAGGTCAGCTTGAGTAAGATGAGCCAGCCATGTCAAAGGTGCCACAGCTTGGCAACAAAGTGCAAAAACCCCTAGAAAAACTTCTTGGGTAGGTTGAGTTCACTGGTGAACTGAAGCCTTGAGGCTGAGATTGTCTAGCCTGCAATAAAAAAGGATTGCCCTGTTCCTAAGGGCAGCAAGAAACTGTTTTGGTCTTACCAAATCAAATCCAGTCCACTCTCCCGGTGACACAGTCAACAATTAGGAGAGAATTATGAAGGTGAGGAGTGATTGCTTCAAGGGTCTCGGTACATTCTTCATCGGGTGATATTCTGCTGTTCAGTTTCACGGAGTCACAAGCACTCCACTAAAGGCCAAGGTATAAGGGACTTGAGGGGAGCAAGGCACCCCGTTTCCTTCTCCAGGTCAGGAGAAATCTCAGCTCTGCTAAAATTTCACTTCAGCAAAAGCAGGAGGGTTCGGGGGTGTTTTTCTATTCCACAGGCAAGGAACAGGGAGAAAGAGAGTGACAGCACCGGATGGTGTAAACCTCAGAGCAAAAATTGCCTCAAGACTGCTGCACACTCATTTTGTCTTCTTTCTGGTTTTTATCCCTTTCCTCAGTTGTCATGAGCCCCAGTGCTGTTTTCTTGCCTGCATGCTTGACAGATATGACCCTATTAAAGAGAGAGAAAAATTGCCAAACTTATTGAAGAAAATTTACGATACTTTGGACTGAACCTACTACTTACTGAGTCCTGTTTTCTCTGAAAGAAACAAGGATATGAATCAATCCGTTGTTCCCAGGATACCCTCAAGGAGAGGTGGCTCGGCTTGCTGTAACATCCTGCCCGAACAAAAGCAGGGTTAAATTGTCAGCCACATGCTTATCCCAGGCAGGAAAGAAAAACGTCAGGGATGGGAGTGGAAGTGCCTGGGTTACTAGCATAACATAGGGAAGGGGAGATCACTGTGACCGTAGTAATCTGCACAGTGCAACTGGGTGATTACCTTCGGGTGTTGGAATGCTTTGGATGAGTAAGTGAAAGCCTAGCTGTTTATGTGTCTTAAACAAAATTCAGAATATTTTCAAATAACGTTTTGCTAACTACTCTTGCTTTATGCCCACAGTGCAATGTGCTGCATAAGTAAAGAATAGCCAGACATTTTGTAAAGTATTAATTTCTTTTACGTTATAGGTGTATATCCATGTAGAGATTATTTTGGCAGAGTAGCGATGGTTACATCTCACGGAGAGAGCAGGTGAAAGGACTTGTTACAGGCATGTACCATACCAAGAACAACAACCTTCTCTCAGCTAGATCCTCTTAAGAGCTACTGTCAAATAAATAATACCAGTAAGGGATATATAATTTATAAGAAATTTTTTTTCTCTGTGTGTTATGGTTGCTAGATCAATAGCAATGGACAAATTCATCAATTGGATGAGGAGTATTCAGTTGCATTTTGTACAAATTAGTTGGTTCATATTAAGCTTCAGTGTAGCTGTTCAAAACACAAGAAGATGTATTATCTTTATAATTAATCACTGGTCTAGTGATTTCCCTATTTAGGACAATAACCTTACTTGAATCTTTTTGATTAAAATCCCAGATCCACGCTGGACTCTTTACATCTGTTTTAAATAGTGAGAGCATTATTTCAAATAAGTGGATAATATTAGAGGGCAACAGAGATTAAAGTTTCCTTGAATCATCATCCCATGAGATTATCCATGCTTGATTCTCCCCCAAAAAATTTTTGAAGGAGAACAAAACTATGTCAGTCAAACTCTATTTGCTCTACAAGATTGTAAAATTAATAATTCCCTTCTCAATGTTAGAAGTGCCTGGCTGGACCTTAGACATGAGACCTGGCTTTCATTTTATTGAGATGAACTAGCTTTGAAGTTCTTCGGCTTCCTACCAGGATACACTTTCACCAGTTTCATATAATTACTTATTTGCTTTCTCCCCCCTGTCTGCTATTTCTGAAGATAATGGTGACATACTTTCCATTCCAGTACCTGCGTCTTGGTTTGCTTTACAAAGAAAGTAGGAGCAGCCATTAATGGCACAGACAAAAAAGTTCAAGGCTGTGGAGTACATGGCCTTAGTAGAAAGTCAGTCCTGATTATCTCATCAGTGTAATTGAATTAGAAACATTTTCTGTATTCTGTTTTACGTGTACCTGTCTGTAGTCATAAGATCAGATACTGCAAACTTGCATAGTGGATTTGACAATAATTAGATATCTGCTCTTCAAGAACTACTTTTATGAAGCAGATGTGGGGAGTTCTGCCTCTGCCAATCAAAGATATACATCTCCTCGAGTCTGGAAAGACATTATTTGTCTTAGCATGTGTAACAGTCTAAAGCTGCAGGATCTTTACCTAACTCTGAGCATTAGGATCAAAAATACATTTTGGAATGTACAAGCAGATAGTACATTCAGGATTTCTACCATCCACAACATCTTTAACACATTTCTTAGTTCTTGATCTTTTTATCATCATTCTGTTTTTTAATATGTCTGAAACCTAGCCGATGTCTAGGAAGTCTAGAAAACAATCTAAGAAAGTATGTTCATCTGAAGTCAGGCATATGAAATTAAGAATGCTCACATTTACCAGATGAATACTCCACCTTATCCAGTATCTTGCCTCCAGCCATGGCCAGTAAAGTTAATTCACAGGAAGAGGAAAAATATCTTGAGAACTAAATGAAACTTTCAGTTCTGCTCTGAATGAAACACAGTACCTATTCTTCTTTCTGCATCTATTTCTTGTTGCATTTGCTGGAGGCACTATTTAGCCTTGAAAAACAGCTTTCTTAATTCATTGTCTCAGTGTATTAATTCCACCTTGTTCAGACTGAGAGGATATAATGAAAAATTTCTGGTTCTTTCTTTGAAGAAGGTGAGGAGTTCACTTAAGCTCAAACAGACTCAGCATTTTAAGGTTCGCAGGGGCCAGAAGTATACACACAAATCATGCAGATGATGTTACCTCTCGCTCCCCCAGCTAAAATGACTCAATGACAGTGGGGTTGGGGAGAAGGTGGTGAGATGGGGAGAGGCTTTTTGCCAAAAGCTAACAAAGATGTTGGAAATTGCATCTCTGTAAAGAGACAGTAGCCATTCTGCTTTCTCACCTTATATTTCCTTATGATACTTCTTGTTATTTTAATACTTGTGTATGTCTCCATTTTGTAACTATCTGTTCGTCCCACTTTGATGCCTAGGTATTAGGCAGAGAGGTTTGGAAAAGTAGTGAATAAGGCTCTGTAAAATATGGAATATCCTTTGTACAAAATGGAACAATCACAATTGGAAGTGGACCGTGCATCAGAATTATTGGAAGCTAGAAGTAAGTCATGTCAAAGACCCAATTGCAGTGTCAAATCATTTCTATTGTGTTGTTTTGTACTGTATGTTGTCTACCTGTTTTATTATAACTGCAGTCTACATAACATTATCTAATGCTATCCTCTCTGATACATAGCTGTCTTCAGTCTATGGTTATAGATAATTTAGGACTCTAAGTGTGCATAGCCTGTTGTACTCTCCTCTTCCCAAAAATCACTTTACCCTTACCTATGAAATAACTTCACTATAACACTGTCAAATTGTTTATGTCTGCTGTATACTTCTTCAGTCTCTCTTGGATTAACATTTTTTCCACATATATTTTAATTCAGAGCAAACTAGACTCCACAAACCACCGAACAGTAATTCTAATACATGGAAAAATCTTTCACTGCTGACTCTAGTAACTGAAACCTGTTGGGCTGTAAATTGTTATACTGCTAGAAAATAAAGTTAAAGCAACTGAAGCCATATACAGTAGTCCAGCTGCAATTTATGTGGTGGAGATCAAGTTCTGGACTACCGTAAATGAAATATGTAAAGCTAACCGTTACCTGCTGTATATATGTCACTGGATACCACAGACATATTTTGATCACGTCTCTTGCACTGATTAAGGGGGAATATCCTGTCTGGCTATATAACCATCATTTGCCTTCTTGCATACTGATATCTTATCCATGGTAACCTATAATATGATATAAGGTGTATATTTCTTGTGTCACTCGTAATTGTTCACTGCAAGCTAAAGGGAGCTGCTGAAATCATGTATGGGGAAATTAATTAACTGATCTTCATGCTTGTGTGTTTGTGTAACTTCCACTGGCTGCAATGCTGTGTATACTTAACAAAGACCTGTATATTGCCTGCAAATCATATCTAAATCCTTAATGGCATTAAAATTACCTTGATAGGTATGGTGTGCAAATTTGTATCCCAAATCATTATTATTACACTATACATCTGATAAAGAAGTAAGCTTTCATCCCATTTTCTACTGTTTCTACTGAAGACACTTCTTTTTGCTACGGTGTGAATCTATGGAGAATCAGGCCCATAGTCACTGATTTATATATTTTCTTTGGGTGCAACATACCCCTTCATTGCCATCTTTTTATTCTAGGGCACTCTGTAGCTTCTTGCCATCTTTTTATTCTAGGGCACTCTGTATTTTCATGCATAAGTGTCTCTTTGTACTCCATGCAAATTTAAACCTCAAAAAAGAGTACTTGATTTGAAAAAAAAAAAAATTGTAAAAGAAAGTCTGTTATGTTTGTACCTTTAATTTAACACTGGTTGGGATATCTGCCAATGCATTATAGGCACTTTTCTGTGCACTGGAAAACCCAATTAGGACGTGTTCTTAGTTTGATTATCAGTCAGAAACATGCATACAGAAATATTCATTAGAGACCTACTGAGAGCTGTGATAAAGCAGCAGACAGCTGAATTATAGACTCTGTCAGTAACCCTACTACAGTTTTACATTTGCTTGATAAAGGACAAGTAACAAAATATCTAAGATGTAATTTGGTGCCCACTGGAACTGTACTTCATTATGGCAGATATTGTTCTGACTCTCTTCAGGAGGTTGGTGAGTGTTTCATGACATGATATTGTGCACAAATGATAAATCACCAGGCTAAATGTTGCACCAGCCTGCTATGTACATAGAGGTAACACATGCGTCAGCTGGCGATCGCCTCTTAGTCACAGCCTAAAGACAGTAATTTGGGGGTTGGAAACGTAGGACAGATTCCAAAAGCTTGGGCTCAAAATGATGATTTTTTTAAAGGATGATGATTGCACTGACCCCACTCACCCAAATTAAACAATAGTTCTATACAGAGTCTAGACAAAAAGGGAAGGATTCTTTTTGGGTTTATGAGTTGAATTTGTGTGAAATAGTTCAGTTAAAGTTTGATAGCTTTTTTTTTTTTTTTAGCTTACAGACCCTTTACATTTGGCCTTAACTGCTAGCAACCAAACCCACTGGCAGTACAACACATAACCTGAAATGGTAATAGACTTTCAATAGAATTGGGAAGGACATATGCATGGAACTGTGATATCAGTCAGCTAACTAGATCAAAGTCTTCCATACAGTTTATTTAAAAAGCACTTGGGAAATCTGGTTCCAATAATTACTTCAATGTGTTTTCCTTTCTAAACAGAAACAATATCACATTTGTAAATGAAAAAAAATGACGTTTGATCCCTTTACTGAATATGGCATTTTAGTAACAAAGTTGTTCATGATATATAAACTCTCATCTAAAATTAAGTTATTTAAATAAATATTAAAAAAAAATAGTAAGGATGAAAAATAAAGGTCCATTCAATATACTCAGCATGAATCAGAACCATTAGCAGTGGTTTCAGCAGTCCACAAACTGAGCAGAAATAGTAATAGTGTATTCTTTGGTTTGTGACTGAATTTTATTTAGATTAGGATTCCTTAGCAATCTTTATTATACACCACGCATTGCATCAGCAAGCTTAAAATAAACGCACGTTAAATCATGTTACTAAACAAAACTGTTGAGAGATCAATTTCCCTAAACCATTCTGGCTATGTGTGTATTCAATAATTGTACAGTATTCTCTGATGAAGGATTAAAACCAGTTCACCGTATGAAAACATGACAGAGACCCACGCCTAAATAAACCACTTCAAAATATGCACAGTCCTTGAGCAGAGCAGGATACTAAAATATAAGTGTTCCCTTCTCAGCATCTTAATAATTTTCTAGTTGGGAACTATATGCATATTTTTGACATAGTTATCCAAGATGCCTGACTGGCACATTTTCCTTCAGTGTTTGAAAGCCTTACAAGCTCTGAAAGCATTTTCCCTCAGAATATGTTTCCCTGTCATATAAGGTAATACAGTTTTCCCCAAGCTACCAGACAAAGAGCAGATGCACAGAAGCTATGTGTAGGTGTACATTAGCAGGTACAGGCAGAACTGAGCTCCATCTTCCTGTGCTAATATTGGAATTGGAAATAGGATGTGAAAAGGCATCAACGTAGGCGTCTGCATCTAAATTTTTGGTTCAGACACAGTTCTAGCCACATGCTGCACCAGAGCTAATATGCCGTGCTGGAAGTCTGGGGGCTGACTTTCACAGCAGAGGATGTGGCTGACAGGGTATTACAGACCTCCCCCTTTGCTGCCTGTGTGTTCCTAAGAACGCCCTGGCCTGAAATTAGCTTAGCTGTGTGGAAAAACAACTCACAGACATTACCCAGCTAAAAATTTTCCCAGCAAGGAAAAATGGTCAGTTTTCCATCAGGTCAAGTCCCTTCTTTGGCTCCCTGTGCAATGGCATGTTTCCTAGCACAGGTACCAGGCAAGTAATGGGGTCTTGCAGCCACAGCAAGGTGGAGAAGGCTGGGCTACTTCTTTTGGGTAGCACACGTGGTTAAGGATGCATAAAAAAGACATGATCCCCACCCAAAGCATATTAGCAGGGATGTGGAGCAGGAGAAACACCTAATGATTTGCCCAGAGGGAGAGAAGGTTCCTTTTAAAGCAAGACTGGGAGTCTGGAGATGAAATGTTGTCTCTTCAGTTTCAGGCCGTCCTTCTGCTCTCAGTGATCTTGCACTCTTGCTTGTTGGGAGGTATCCTAGTGGCATCTCAATGTATAGTTGGAAATTAATGAGGTTTTACCTATACAAATGTTTAAAATTAAATGTACACCAAACATTGTGCTGAAGAAGGATGGTCTTAAGTCTATGGCCATTGGACCAAGACCTTCAGACCTTCATTGGTCTTCAAGACCTTCAGCCTTGAAGATCTTGATTCAAGGAATACATAAAGTAAGAAAAAGCCTGTGTATTTCTGTAGGTTTTGGTTCAAAACAACTCAGTTTTCCAGTCCTTAGACTCATTTTTAAATATCATATATTTAGAGCTCAGGAAAACAACATATTGCCAGTAAACTGTTTGTAAACTGTGAATCTCCCCCAATTTTTGTGACTATATTCACTCTTCTTGTACACAAGAATCAGTTTCAGGATACACATTTAAATATACACCTGATTATGTGGTGCTTGAGGGAAACTGACATGGTTAGATACGCACTCCACAGAATTTTAACTTTTCTGTCTCAAATTGGGGAATGTGATCTGACTGCTGGAATCATATGGAGTCTGTAAGGATATTTGCAAACACGGTTGCTTACACACTCAGATAGTTCAAGTTTCTGATATTTTAATGTTATTTAATTCCTACTCTATTTTCATTTTAAAGAACCGTGCATTTTTATAGAACCATAAAGACACATATACATGTATATTAATACCATATCATATATTTTTTCCAGCTGAATTTCATTTGAAAAAAAAAAAAAAACCCAAAACTAAAAACCAACCAAAACCAACAAAGCTACAGCTGAATACCACATGAAAAATACTTAGCCTTGCAAGCACTATTTATATATCAAAAATCTTTATTAAAATCATGGGAGCACACTGCTGAGTAAAAACATCTGTCATTTCCCCTCCATCTTCTTTTTTTCCCCCTTAAACAGTAACACCCACATTTCAAAAGGCTGAAGAGTTTATTTAAGTTATTCTGAGCATATGGAAAGTCCCTGTATCATCCATACGCAAAGACAGATAGCAGTGAATCTCTGAGATGAAAAGTCCTAAAACATTGAACAAGAAGGGAAAAGAGGGAAAGAAAACACAATCATTATATGCCAGTGCTATATTGGATATAGTAAGTTTGGTGATACGTGTTCAGTATAGTTCTAGGAACTGACCTTTTCCCCTCTGTCGTTAGTAAAGTTGGGGTGGGTGAGCTGCCTTGCTCAAAAGATATATTTATGCTTTGCTGACAATGTTATTTTTCATGTTTAAAAATAAAAATGTTCCTTATAATAGACATATAATTATTCATAGTCTGGAGGCTCCAGTCTCAGTATGTGGAATATTGGAGGAAAAAAAAAGATAGTCCCTGCCTTGAATAGTTTATAAACTACTCCATAAATCTGTCATTTGGTATAAATTTAAAAAGCTGGCCAAAGTTTTTACTCTTGTTTGAGCCTGTTTTTGCTTATGTTGCTTATATATTGATACTAACCCTCCAACATCCATGGCCTGTCTTTTGATTTATAGCAGTGCACCTGTAAAGGAACACATCACGTCAAATGTCTGCTTGGATGAGCTGGGCTACTCGGCTGAGTGCGAGCTGGACCGCAGCACGATGGCTGTAGAGGCAGGAGGACTTATGAGATAGCACAGCAGCTGCAATAAGAACGGCAGACTGGGGTTTGTCTCTTCGCTGATGGACAGGTTAGGTCACCCAGCTTCTGGGACTCTGTACTCGTTTCTCATGATTTTTAAGGGGAAAATCTTATCTTCAGCAGCTGCATAATTCTTGATCAGACATTACCTGACACTTCTTTTTCCAGAACACAGTTAATGACTCTGCCCTGGCCTCCTGCCAGGTATGCATTTATACTTCAGCCTCAGCTTATCTGCAGAAAGAGAGTGAGAGAAAAATACTGTGAATGTAACATATAGCAGAGTTCCCACAGGGCAATGCAAATGCTATGTGTAACCATACTGCCAGGTCTGTTTTGCACTGGAAATAAAGATTCTCCTCCCCATCTTTTTCTCAGCTCTACAGTCAAGTGAATGTTTTTAGGTTTCTCCTTTTTAAATTGTACCTTAAAAGCCTACTTTATAAACATTTTCTTTTCTCCTTGAATGAAAATTGCATGACTAACTCCACATTTCCTGAAGTTGCAGAGGTCCCTGCAGGAGCTGAAATCACCTCGCAGACACACACAGGACTAGCTTGTCCCCTGGAGTAACTTAATCCGTTCCATTAAGGAAGTACTCCAACTTTTGTAGTTGCATGTGTTTAAGTTTCAGGAATGTTACTGTTTGTATTCATGAATCTGGCTGCCAGGCTTAAGGTCAATAAAAACAAGAATAGCTTGAACCTAGGGACTTCTCTAGATCTCACAAGCAAAATATGGGTAAAAATTAATTTAGATTGGATTAACTTAGAGCAGTAATTCAGCTACAGCAAATGGTTTTCAATATCTCTTAGAAATGACAGTGAAAGAAATCTGTAGGTTTTCACAAATGTTGGTGTTTCATAAAAAAGTCAGGTACCCAGGTATTTTCGTCTGGTTAAAGTCTGCTGTGAAATTTCTGTAAGCTTAGTTGATGTCATTTGTGGTTTAAGTCCCCACAAGTCATCTTTTCCCTCCACAGCTGTTACACTGACATCCACTGCTCAGAAAAAAGGAGAAACAGCTGGCTGCTGCTTCTTTAGTGTTATTGACCCTTACCCTGTCCATTAATTGTCCATCACTGGTGATATCTGCTCTCCTACCTCCTCATCAAACACTTTCATATCCAGATGTGCCTGATCAGTTCTCAGAGACGTGATTGATGGAAAGTCAGTCACAAGTCCAGGTCTAGGCCATGACATCTGTACACAGTACGGATGACGTGATGTCCACCCACTTAAACTCTCTGGCTGCAGCAGTTGGCATCTGTGATGTGCTGAATCTGCAAAAGTAAAGGATGGAAGGGGAAGGATTGGTTATTACTCTTTCAAAAACATTGACAGGGGATGTGCTTTCTGTCTCAGAGTGAACTGAAGTGCTAGTAGAGGGGAGCGATGGTGGAGAAGGAGATATAGAGCTGTCTGCACGTCTGAGCAGAACAAACTGGTCTTGAGAAAAGCCTTATATCACCAGAGAGGAAATAAATCAGCCTGAAACAAACATTTCTGAAGCATTCGAATTTTGGTCCAAACAGTTAAAAGATAAAAGGCTGCATCAAGTATGGTAAATATTGCCAAAGGATCCTTCCAAGACTACAACTTCATTGTCTAAATTTCTGTTTTTAGAACAGTTGGGCACTGACTTGGCTGAGGATAATGAACACTTTCAGAAACAATGCTTTGGCACAGTTCAGGAGTCAGCTTTGGCCAGGGATCTTCTCCATATGAGACATGAATACAACCATCTTACTCTGGAGGCCAAGAAAGTTCAGGAGTGTCAATAGAACATACTTGGCAATTGGCTTTGGTTCCAGAGAGGACATTTAATTTATCCATACAGATTTCTGGGCTACAAAGCTGAATGTTCCTGTAGTTGCCAATGGTTCCTAAAAGGATGGAAGAAAACTTTTTCAGCCTGAAATTCTTCTTACTGTCTCCTGCAAGCAACAGAGCAGCACACCTCTGGGTATGTCTGAACGTAGATGTTAAGCTCAGATGTTAAACCAGACATAGGTAGGCACTGCCACTTGCAATAGACAGCAGCACACAAGGAGGTGATAAGCCTGTGTCCAGATCAGATGGCAGACTAAATGTCCAATGAACCGTTCGTAGCCTGGTCAGGCTTTGACTTAACTTTGTCATTTTAATATAACAAAACTTAAGCTTGTATCACAAGGGATGTTCCACTACCATATCCCGTTTTAACGTTTTAAACTATTTAAATTTTCTTTTTCTGGTATTACATAAGAGTAGATTTCAGGAAGTGTAGGAGAACTGATTCCTAATCCGAAGTAAGAACCTTCAGCAGCCGGATTTTACAGTTTCCCATTTCCCGTGCAGTTGTCGCCTTCAAAGCTGCTCTCTGCAGGTGGCAGTGCCTTGCTGCTAAACGGCGGGAGAGACCCGAGAGAGGAATCCAGGGATGCTGCCAAGAGAGGAGCTTTGCTTGCAGGTGCGTGAAGAGGACAGTGAGCAGGGTGGATGGTGGAGGATGCTGAAAGCATGGAGAAGAGGAGACTGAGGACACAGAGAATGCAGGGGTCTGGGAACAAAGGAGACACCTTTGAAAACAGAAGATAGAAAACGCAGACAAGGAAGCAGAAGCGGAAGCTTCCACTATGGTAGCTGCAGAGGAAGGGCAAGAAAAGGAGGGAAACGAAGTGAAGACTAGCATGAGGATGAGGAATATTTCAAATTATTTCCTTGCCATGATGCCTAAAGAACCAAAGAGTGGCAGGAGTCTGGTTTTCCAACTACAGGATTCATCTGTGTCCCCATGTTTCATTAAGGATACACCTACTGCATATTTTATGAGGATGGGACATCCCAGTTAGATTTTACCTTAATGGGCCATCTTAAGAAAAGCTTAGAGATTGCTTCTCAGTCTTTTCCCTAAGCATTGCCACAGCCCTTCAGCCATCCTCTGAATTCATGATCAGCAAATTTATTGCTTTGTTACTTGCCTGATAACACAGAATTATAGAATCATAAAATATCATTGTTTACTAAATATTAAGTAATTCTTTGGGGAGGCAATTGTCTCACAGATCATGTATTTATCTACCAGTTCAGGACATTTCAATTGTCAACTCTAAGTTAACCTCACTTTATTCCTTGTATTTTTCTTGTTCAACATGAAGAGTTATTATTACGCATTTTTAGCAATTATTAAGCAAAATTCTTCTGCTGAAAATGATGAAATAACTCTTTGCTTCCCAAACTAAGTGGTTAATTTCACAGCTTCTTGTGAAGGTGAAGCAGTGTGTATCTTTCCCAGTGAAGACAGGGAATCGTGGGACTCAGTAACAGACCTTAGGGAGCTGGACAAATTGGCAGTGTACAAAACAGTTGCTCCGAAAACAATTGTGTCTCTAAACCATCAATTCTCATTCATATGTAATGTCATGATCCTGTTTCTACTGAAATAATTGGTAAAGCCTTTCCTAATTCCACCAGGACCAAGATTGGTCTTTTGGGCTTCCATTCTGCAGACTTGTATGCACATACTGAACAGATCTATTCACATGATTAAGTTAAGCATGCAAATGTCTTTTCACTTGCAGTTTGTACATTACTAATGTTTGGAAAATGGAAAAGTTACTTTTCTTCCTGAAACCTTTGGTGTAAAAAAATCCACTGTTCCCATTGATTGTAAATGAAAAATATTGACTCACGAGCAGAAAACAGCCCATTTTTTAAGAGTGTGTGGGTTTCATTTATTTATTTATTTTTAATCCTAAATACAAGAAAAGGTGGTTACAAAGGGCCTTTGTCCCCACACACATTAGCTGCAGGAAGAATTTCATTAAATTGTTCACTAGCCATGGCCCCTTTCCTTCTAGATGAGTCTTGAAAATCCAGACAACCCTAAAGCAAATATATAAATCATGAAAAATATATTTGAACAGAATAATAACAAAATATGTTTTACCAAGATGACATTGTTCAAAATTACTTGGTCAAAATTAATATCCTTCCAGGAACAGCCTACTTTTTTGAAGCATCATGTAATATATATATTAAAAAAAACCCAAACCAAAACAAAAAAAACGAAGAATGAAAAATGATGAAAGGACTTCCTTGCTTTTATATCTTATGCTACATGCTCTTTTCTTATATCTCTGCTTACAAACCACTCTTCTCTAAAAATGACTCATATCCCATTTCCTCACTTTGAAAGCTAGTGAATTGTACATATTAAATTTCTTGAATTACATGAAAACTCTGCCCGCTAATCCTGCTAAAATAGGAGGATTTATGCTAGCATTCCAAACCTCGAATGAGTCTTAATATCTGCATTTTGTCTAAGTAAACAAGGTTGTCAGGGAATTCCATTTTTTTTTCTTTCCTCTGCTTTCCAGGAAACGTGGAATTCCTTTCTTTCAGCTAATAGCCTGGCAGATATTGGAACAGCAAGACTATGGTGTTATTTCTGGGGAAAGGCTGTAGAGCCAGGATAAATACTGTTCTCTCAGCCATAGTTGGTGTTATTCTACTTGGTCTGAGGGCCAAATTTGCCATCATTGCTCTTGGGCCTGCACATGACTCTGTGTGTGCTGCAAAGGAGAGCAGGGTGTTGCAGAACTTAACCCTCCATACCCCCTGTGAAGGTCCAGGGAGAGACCATGAGTTTAAACACAGGCCTGTGTTCACAAACACAGGTGTGAGACACGAATCCTGGATTCTCCCCTCACAGTAAAGATTTGTTGATAAGTTGTCTGTACATTTAAATGAACACTGTATATACAGGAGTTGAAACAGGGGATAAAGCCATCACCTCTCCTGGAGCACTTATGTATGTCCTTGTGATTATATTTCTGCTTTCATATTTTCTTACTCACTTTTCCACTGAAATTAATCTTGGATTCTTTTCCTCAAGATGTGTCTGTTTCAAGCACTTTTTGTTGTTGCCACAATAACAGAAATGGTGTTAACATACATTTTCCAAGTTCACAAATTTCAGCTTATTCAAAGATGGATATGGGATTGCTTTTGGTCTAATATATATTTAGTCAGACTGGGCTAAGGATTGCACAATTTCTATCTCTCTTTGGGCTTTACCACTGCCTGGAAAACCTGACCCTGTATTTCAGACTCTGATCTTTGTAGCTATGTATGAAGAACAACTTTGATCTGAACTTCGAATAAAGCACCCTTAGACTGTAATGATAGGACTATAGATACAATTTGGGTTTTAGGAAATGGAGACACTTCCTCTGAACATTTAAAGATTAGTTACAGACAGTAGCAGCATAGAAATAGCTTTGCCTTTCTGACGCACACTGAAGCAAACCACTTTCTGAAAGTAGGTACAGATAGAAAATGTCCTGTAAGATCAGCAAACTTCCTATGATTATAATTTGTGTGCTTACCTCTGTATCCCAGGATATGGACTTTCTTATACTGTGGAGAGTCTGAAGTGTCTGACTCAGTTTCCTAGGACATCAACCTTTCTTCTTGTCTGCGGTGGCACAAAAAAAGCTACTGCTTTATTTGTTAAGCATGGCTTTTAAAAGACTTCTGGGAAAAGATTTGTTGCTTGCAAAGTGTATTGTAAATAGCTGTTTTTCCAGTGTTTCTGAAAAAAACATCCCTACACAATTTTCTAAGTTTCCAGAGTACCTCAGTTGATGACTTGGATGGAATCATCTCTTACTGTTCCCCTCTAGTCTCTTAAATTTTAAGATACAATTAGAGCTCAGTTTAAAAGAAATTGCTAACTAATAAGATTCAAGGTGGATTTATAAAAAATATTAGCTGCAGAACTTTGCTTCCTGGGACTTTCTCAGTACTGTCCAATATTCTTCAATAAAGGTACAAAAAAGTGCAAGGAGAGTGAGAATTAGCTGTTGCTTGGAAAATAAAACTAAATAATTACATGTAGAAAGAATTATCTTGGCTATCAAATGGATTATATTTTTCCCAGTTGTGCTGGGTTTGGGAGTTAAACCTCGATACCAGTCTATTACATCCCAACAGGCGAATGTCTCCAAGAGTTGCCCAAGACAGATGAATGGACTGATGAACTCCCAATCCCTGCGAGGGAGCTGCAAACAAATGATTTGCCAGGTGCGCTTTGGGATAAATCAGCCTTCTAGACCTGACTTGTTTCTTTGACTGCAAGTAAACACAGATGATTAAAGACAGCAGATCTCCAACACTAATGTGTTATCCTCCAACTAAGAAGCTTAAGTTTCCAAAAGTGTCAGAGGCCTCTTGGACTAAGGAATTTTGTGTTGGATCTTTCTGCTGTTATTAAAACCATGCAGTCTAAAGTCAGTCAAAAATTGGGAATTTTCTGCCAATTTTCAAAACAAAGACTTATAGGCTCTTTGTGTGCATTCCTTACATCATTAACAGGATTGTGGATGCCTGATGAGTCTTTCGAGTAGAGGACTTTTTGTATGTCCGCTAGGAAAAAAAAATCTTAATTTTTTAGTTGTTAAGATATCGGATGGCCTTTTGCATTTTATATTTTTTATGTGCCTTCATTAATGCATTTTTTAAAATACATGTCAGTTTATATCTGGCCTTTATAGCACAACTTTAAGGCCAAACTCAACTCACTAAGAATGCTACTGAGAGACTCTAATAGTTGCTATGGGCATTGGATCAAGCTAATATGAATCAGTAAAAATCTACAACACAGGAAGATGCTATCTTTATGTTTCTGTTACATCATATAAACACATATTGTAACATTATTATATTTTTGAGACCCATTTAATGATAATTCAATATTTATTTATATTCTTTAATGTTTAGATACATTTGGGTGAAAATGCACACGTTTGTATGAAGGTATCTGAGTCACAGAAAAGGATGTTTCATTCATGTATTTATATGTTTATATGTATGCAGATGTATATGACTGCACACAAACATTTTAACTTTAGGAATTTTAGACACGAGCTAAATGGAACTTCTTTTTAATTTAATAACCTAATAACTGGCATCAACCAAGTACTTCCATGAGAATTTCCATCATTTGTGCATGTTTGTCATAAAGAACAACAAAATGCATTTATTTATAGCATTAAACATCTAACCTTATGAACATATCAGATGATATATTTCATTACTCAGTGTAAGATTACACCAATTTTTGAGCTGAAGCCCAATGAGCTAGAGTTTTAAGTGGTAATCAGCAATAATGTATTGCTTGTACCTTAATGTCACTATTGGTGATTTAGTGATTAATTATCTGACTGCCGTGTAGTGCTTAAAATAATCTAAATGCATAGGGTAAATTAGTTGATCGGGAGAAAAGTCTGTCATGCAAATTCAGTTTTTACAGAACCTTCCTGTCACACTCATCAATGACAGCCTAAGTGGGTCACCAGAGTGGATGGCCCCTGTTAATTTATTTTCTCAGACATGCAATACATATTCATGATATCCTGCTGTTTGTCTGTCACCTCAAAGAAACTCTCCATCTCCTCCAAATTATAATTAATGAAAATATGCACAGTTAGGCTTAGGGGCTTGGAAGAAGAGATACTGGTATTATGTTGCAGGGAGTTGCAAGGTATTGGTATCAGCAGTTGTTTGCTAATGTGATAGAGAAAAAATGTTACTTTGCCTTGTGCCTTCTCTTTTCCTTCTTCAAAAGACATGTAAAAGATCATGTAATAAAAAAAAAAAAAAGAAAGTGTGTGCCTATATATATATCTAAAGTATACAGAAGAATCATTCACAGGGGAGCTTTTAGTACCTTACTCTTCTAAAGTAATTATTTTTTTCAGGTCATCACAATAAAAGATCTACATGGAAACTATCTACACACATTCACATCTTTCAAAATGGTACTTTCCTATTTGCCTAGATCGAGCATTTTTTGACGAGTATGCCTTTCTATTCAGAATTAACCATATTAATACCAGTCATTTCCTTTCATCACTGTGACATTATATGATATAGGAAAAGATACATTGTGGGTATTTTTTTTTTTTTTTTTTTATATTTTATGGACCGAAACAAATTCACTTTGTACCCAAACCAGTGAAGAGACAGAGATAGAAACATGTAAACAAATGCTCATAACTACACAAGTAATGGCAATAGAAATGAGATAAATGGTATAGCTATATGATAAACTGCTAAACCACAGTATAAATAAAATCCATCTCATGCTTCTTCAATTTGTCTGTTATCTTTGACTGTCTCATTTTTTTGCTGCCACTTATCCATCTCCTTGAAGACTGACATTACACATATTACACAACTTTGAACAGCTTTGGGTAACTACTTGTTCAGTAAGAAAAAAGAAATATCCTGTTGTCGAAGAAGGGAGTGTTCCATGTAGAGTTTTTCCAGACTCACACCTGACAGAAAAATAAAAAATAAATGTGTAACTCTGAGTCCTGGAAGAGTTGTTATTATTGTGTTATAATTTGCTATGCATTAGGAGGTGTCCTTGCCCGTGTTCTTGTCAGAATCACGGGCCTACCCTCGAAACATTGTAGGTAATTTGGGTGTAATAATGCCTTTGTTTCTATGTTGCCTTTGCTTCCTGTTAATGAATGACTATTGAATTAAATCTTACCAAAATAAAGAAGTTTTAAAATGTTAAATTTATCTATGTTTGAAGTATTTCTGAATTCTTTCTAGTCAGAAGGAGGAGCATTAATACCAGAAAATAACTGAAATAATACTTTTGTAACAGTTCTACACATTTGAAAAATAATAATTATGTTCTGTTGATAATATGTGAGAAAATCATGAGAGTGAAGTGGAAGGATTTTATTGCTGACCTGCATGACTTACTTGTGGCTTTGTCACTCATAAATAATATATTCAGCCCCAACTCATGCCACTGAAACATTTATACCACAACACATCATTGTGTACGTTATATAAATATTTATTACGATGAATTATTAAAATGAGCAATGAATATTTATTCTTCTTGCAGCATGAGTATATGCATGTATGTATATCTTGTGTTTATATAGATAGGCACATACAAAAATATTTAGGTAGCTCTCTAGATATGGATATACATGCATGTATGTTCTCCCACATATGTGTACTCTGGGGTATATAATATATCCCTCCATACACATATGCACATCTGGATGTAGACACAGAGTTGTAATTCTGCAAGGCTGTAAACATGCTCTTTATAGATGTGCATTATTTATAAATAGAAGCATCCACATGAAAGGTGGAATTATGTACATTTAATATTTTTTTATTATCTATGATTAATTCTGACAGGATCATGGCTTAGCTGCAACTATCATAACAAAGGCAGGGCAAAGGCCTCAGTCGAACAGCATCAAAGTCTCTGAGAACATGACGTCTTTCATTAACCAAGATTTACAACACAGGAGAACTCTTTCAGCCACTGTTTTCACACATTTGTCTGCTTATAGCAAAAAAAAAAAAAAAAAAGGAAAAAGAATTCCTATATAGCTTTTGTGATACCTGAAATACATTTAAAGGAACAATGTGAGATTGAGATTCATGGCTCCCTACAACAGATGCCTGTTGAATGCTGGAGCCTGTCTGCGTATATCTAACTAATCATATCTGATTTCATAGACTGTTGGCACATTTTTTAAAAATTTGGCAGGAAATCATAAGACAGCACAAAGAGAGAAAATACAGAGAAAGCTATGACCAGTGCTAGGGAAACACAGGCAAGAGAAAGAGCTTGGGAACCAGACATGAGCTGTATTTTCCAGTCTCTGAGAAGCTTTTCATTGCACACCATGACAGAAAACATTCCAAAGTGGGATGCACATTTGAAATATTAAGAGGAATTCATCGAGCTCCATGGACAGACACTTATTTCCCCATTTGCTATGTACAAAGCAAAGGATTAACACCACTGGCAATATTTGTGTCAGGCTATACTGATTAATTTAATATTCTGATTGGATGAGCAGCAGAGCTTTAACGGCTGTTAACTTTCTGGCAAGCAGTGCTGAGAAGGTGATAATGAGATTAACATTTGGAGGACCTGATTTGCTTTTGCGCTGTATTTAATTACTACTTTGACACCAACTGGTATGCACTATGGATTGTGCAGATATGCTGATAGATATCCATATTTATTAAACTATAATATTGGCTTTAAATAAATGTGTTAAATTCTATGATTTCAAAAATACTTTGCACAAGACATGGAAAATATGTAATCTTATGCTCAATTAATAGCACCTTAAAGAGGATATTTGGAGTAAGCAGAGTGCCTACAAGAAATGAAAGGATTGATCAACAAAGATAGTTGTATATTATAGGCTAGAAAATATAGTAATAATGTAAGGATTTCTGAAAACTGACTGAGCTGATCAATCTGACTTATATTTTGCAAAGGAAATTAAAAGAAAACTTAAAAATGTTCTGAGCCCTAACAACAAAAGCAGAACAGGAAGGAAAAGGAGAGAGTGCAATCAGTTCTGAGTAAAGGTTTTGGCTTTTCTTTCTTCCTCTAGAAAAAGAAGCATGGTTTGGGTCTCTCTTCAGGAAGACTCTGTAAAAACTTAATAATGTCATGTAAAGCTGTGGCTGAATTTTGAAATTCAAAGTAATTAAGAATATGTGGTAAACAACATAGAAAAAAATGCAGCTTTTCCCTAAGCCAACTCATAATTACTTAACCTGTTTTTCTGAAAAAGTGGAATGTGGTATTGACCAGTTGTGGAAGAAAGGAGAAAAGACAACAGTTAAGAGTATCAAGTTGGAAGGAATTATTTACAGACATCATCAACAATTACTCTTGGGACTAGTCTTAATGACTTTTTTAATAAGATGTTGTTAAAGGCAGGAAGTTGACGTTTGCGGAATGAAAATTTGAGTTTGGACATAAAACCTCATGTTATTGTTACTGGGTTTACCAAAAAAGCATACTAGGACTACAGCCCATTTATAAGCAGTTCGGAATTTGAGGAAGCATAGTGTTTTAAATGTACATCTCAACACGAAATTTGTACTTGTTTGTACAAAATCATATACACTGTTCTCTGTTTTCACTGACTGAGCAAACCATATATTCGATTACCTTGACCTCCATGAATAAAATTCAAGAGAGGCCTCCTTTTAGAAAGCTATTGTTTTGGACCCAACTTCAAGCTGAAACAGTCATTGTGATAAATACGGAGCACACTGGGACTGTTAACACATACTGACTATGTCCTTCAGGACCATTCTCATCTCAATAGCAGATGTGTTGGAAAGCAGGAAATAGAGAGAATCCAATTGACATATAGACAAAAGCCCATTTTGCTGTTCTACAACTGCAAATGCAATTTTCACACACTGTGTAAGTTCATTTACACTGTTAGTGCAGTGGAAAAGGCCTTAGGCTAGACAAGAACCAGTTTTTTTGCTTCAGGTACTGCTGTCTCTTTGTAATAACTAATTGATAATCCCTCAAAGCTCTCTGCTGATGAAGTTAAGTGTGGTCTAGGTATCAAAGGTCAGGTATCAAAAGAGACTCTGGGATGATTTTTCTTTCTCTTCTATTGATTACTTGTGTTATATTCAGCATATTATTTATTTTCATCTCACATTTACAATATTTTCCTCCCTCACAACAGTGAAAAATTTACTCACTGATTTGGGTCCAAACATATGAAATGGCAGCACTCAGAGCTGGAGTACTAGACAACAGCAAGGAGTTCTGCTGTGAATTGGTGATTTTTAGGTCCCCACTACTCTCTCATCAATTTTGTGGAAACTGATACTTTCCAAAGAGATCATCCAGTTTCAGCCTTTGCCACTGTTTCAACTTTGATGTCAACTTCACAGAAGCCGTTTGTTATAACTTCAAAGCTAAAACCCTCAAATGGGAGAGACAGCCCTGAGCTAACTGAAGGAGGATCTATTGAGCCACTGTGACGAGATACGTAACACGGGAGGTTGTGCTAAAAGCTTCTGTAGCATTGTTCGGGAAATCTGCCATCATCCTGGCAAGCTGGGAACATGATGTACCTGCTGCACAAGTCCAGAAAAAGGGCAATACATCTGATGCTTGTGGGGTTCCTTAGATTTGCTGTGCATATGTCCTGGCTTTCATTTATTCAAATACAACCACAATTTTTTTTGATGTCCATAAGGGTAAAGGATGTCTTAAATCTGAAATTGATTAAGCCATCACTTCCTACACTTCCTTCAAATTCCTTTCTGAATGACCAGGGCTCAATCCTCCTCCAACTGCAAACCTCTCAGGACCAACAAGAGAAATTAATTTCAGGAAGGCAGGAATGAAATTAATAATCAATGACTCTTAAGAAGCCAAGTCCACTTCCCTAGGTCTTGAACTTTTGGTGCAGATACATGGTGCATTCCAAGGAAATCTGAAAATTATAATAAGAAATAGACTTGGGGAAATATCTACAGCACAATTTGAAAGTGTCCAGACTGAATTGTTATTCCTTGGCACCATAAAAGGAAAATTGTCTTTTTTTTTTTTTAATTTATTTACTCTTCTAATTGACTAGAGGTTATCTTCAGGATTATTTTACTGGAAAACCTTTTATGGACATTGCAGAGAGGTTTTCTGAGTTGTTAAGGAGACCAAGTAACTGTTCAATGAATGAATTGTAAATGTCATGAATCTGTCTAGACCTAGCAATCAAACAAAGGAATACTATGAAGAACAGGATAACAGTGTTACTCATTTTAAGAAAATTATTATTCAATCATACATAAAGGATGGGCAAATTTGCATTTGAGCTGTAGTATTGTTTGTGTTGAAGTGTCCTCATTGCAGATTTATATTCCTAACTGTGATTTCTAGTCACACCCTGGACATCACACATCTGTCTGCCCACTATAAGCCTTTTTTTCCTCTTTTTGTTTACTTCACTAATATTTGAAATGCAATCCAAGGCATCTTGCTTATTAAACTGGAGAGACTTCAAATTTGCTTTTGTACAATTGGAGCTAATTGTCTGAGACAATGTACATCTATCAGCACAGTGGTTTATGGCTTTCAGTCTCAGTGTAAAATGAGTAAATAAGAGAGCTGAAATCATTATTCTCCTTTATTACTGGAGATGTGCTGGCTAATCTGAGAGTAATTTGAAAGCTAGAAGCTCTTCAAACACTGGACATCTGTCAAGCTCTAGCTTCAGCCACTAGTTCACAATCTGTGCCTCCTAGTAGCCTTCTCTTTTTCTATCCTGAACATTTCCCAGACAAACCTAAAGGTTGGCATTAGTTTTTTAGCATGTGTTTGTTTGTTGTTTTTTTTTTTCCTTTGCTTGTTTGAAGAATTATTTGGAAAGATTTATAATTTTACTTTTTGGTTAAAACTAGTTAAGACAATTTTCTTACTGTTGGAGAGTGATTGTCTGGCAAATTTTTATGAGAATTTTAAGATTTCATTGCTATGATAACATCATTATCAGACAGAAATCAGAGAAAAAAAGACCATCTGTCAATTGCCTCTGTCTGTTTCCTTCATCCTCACACAGGTAGTAGCTGCTGCACACAGAGTCATAGAACTGTGCAAGGGAAACAACAAACAGAAAATCGGGGGTGGGGTGGGGGGGATACAGGTCTAGGAAGGAGAGCATAAAAAATAACTGTGGAGGACAGAGAGGCTTAGCAACAGAAGAAAAAATATTTGAGGAATATGGAGAAAATAAGGGTGTAAAATAACCTGGCAAGAGAGAAAAAGAAACCAGAGCGAGACACTGCTTATAAGTAAGAATTTGGAAAATGTGAAAACTAGGGAAAAAAAGAGGATACCTGGAAAAGGGGAACTATAATTAGGAATGAAAAAGGAAACCTACAGAAAACAAGTTCGCTAGGAGTGAGGCTTTATAAGAAGGAAAATTAAAGACAGACTGCAAATCCAAACCAAAGATGCAGAAAAGTTCAGACAGAGAGAAGAATATTATGTGTTACATGAAAAAAACCCTGATTTTTCATCCAAAGGAAGATAAAGTTGGCATTACACTCAAGGAAATCTCTGAAAAACACAACTGCAGATGTTGCAGCTACTTCTGTAATGCTTAAGCGGTATCAGAAGTTCCACAACAGACATACCTATTGTATATTCTATTTCTCCCCCACTTTATCCAGGGCAATAGATATCTATATATTGGAAGATATCCTGACGTGAATTGTCACTTGTGTATCCAATATTTTGACATGGTGTTGGGATGTGTCTGCAGAGTTTAAAGAAGCAGATAGTCAGGAGTCACCTTACATGAGAGGTAGCTTCCTTCCAGTGCCGCTACAGATGGCCTCATATCTGATACCCCACAGCCTACATAAATCTTGAGATTTCGTGCCAAAACTCTGGATATTCTTAACATGCAGATTCCTTACATACTGATTAATTGAAGTGGGCCTTGGTCTCAGTAACATTTAGCAAGGAGACCATATCGTCTCATTATCGTCTCATGAGATCCACAAAACAGCAGGTCACAACCTTTTTTTTACTATCACTAACTATTCCATTTAATTTTATCATGCCCCTTTCTATTAATTCTCATCTAAATTAAACCATCTCATTCTTTTTATGCATGTTATGAATTTCTTTGCACAGCTTTAATCATTCTTGCTGCCCTACCCCAAATTATCTTTTATTTTTCTGTCTCTGTTTTGTCCAGGACTGAACACAGTATTTTGGATGCAGAGTTACCACTGAGATATATGTTGGATTATTTACAGCTATCAGGTACTCCTTCTTAATTAATCAAACTAACCACTTGGAGAATCTGTGATTTAAATATCTCTGAGGAATTGTCACTCTTATGGCTTATGAAAGTGCCTCTGCGGGTTTATTCATAGTAGCAAGTTTTTTCATATATGTCCATAGGGCCAAACAAATATTCTTGCCTTTGAAACATGGTTTATTTTTTACACATTTAATACCATTTGCATCTTTTACTGCTCTATCTAACAAAGTTTACATATGACCATTAATCACAAATTTTACAAAATTTGACAGATTCGTGAAACTGAATTTTCTTTAGGAATAAAAAAACATGCCTATAAAATATAAAATGAAAAAATGAATGAGGTTAAGCTACAAACCTCTTTTTCTGCTTAATCTTATAATGGTTAAAATCTAGTTTGCCTTGTCTTCAGTATACTTTGAATGCAGATTTCTCCCAAAAACTAGAAGATGCTTTATAATATAATTACTACGTTGATATTGATAGAACTAAATATTATATTGCTTTGTTATTAAGGAATTGTAATGGGGTCCTTTTGAATTAGGATGTGCATGTCTCATGACCAATGCCTAATTTGATATCTAACAACTTGTTCGGAGCTCCTAGGTCACAAGTTTGTGTCGTTATTCTCAGTACTAATGAATTACATAGCTTATCTAACACAAGTGTCTCATGTTTCTCTATGCATGTAAACAGTACCAAGAAAGCTTCTTGGTGTTGTTCAACCATGATCTGTAATGTGGACATGTTGAGATGGTAGAGTAGTCACTGTATTTGGGCTCATTCCACCTAACATTCTCACAGGCAATTCTATTGTATAGTTTGGGAACATTTCCTGAGGACAGTCTGAATAAGGCTACTGTCGTCTGGAGCATAGTAAAAGGTAGTAGTATGGCTTCACTACATGCCTTCATGTAGTGAAGTGCATGCCTGCAGCACCAGTGAATTGATACTGAAGTCCCAGGTATATTACACTTACCAGTATAAATGTAACTTGTGTACTGGCTGATATACTACAAAGCAATAAACATTTCTAAAAGAGTTTACTGCGAAAACTGAAGGAAGCAATAATATTTCCTTATAAGTAACAAGGTACTGAGAAGACTGACATATTTTAAAAACCAATTAAATAAGTCAAAAGAAATTGCTTGATTTTTACAGACCTAAGCTTACAAGATGTGTAGCTCTTCTCAAAGCTCATCAGTAAATATCACAAGACAGGAATAGAAAGAAAAAAAACCCTGGATTTTGGATAATCTTGAAAATAAACAGCCTTGCTGTGGTGAAAATTGAGTTGTTTTTTGTAATACTGTCCCAAATTTCTACAAGAAATCATCAATTGAATGGGTAACTTAATCCTGTTTCCTGGATTCCATAGATGTACTGCTGACATTTGCAAATACAGGCTCTCTTACAGGGTGAAGGGTGCATATGACTCAGATTATCCACTGATAAAATATAACCCATATATTTTTTTAACTTACTACAGTTAATGTTTCATAAGGCTTAATTTTCACTACATAAAATGTTTCGAGATTTTGAAAGATTCAGAACTGTGACATTGCTTTTTTAACTGCAACTCATTGTAATTACTATCCTTCAGCAGTCAAATTACGATACACAATATGTGTGATATTTTTTGTGAACTGTTGTCTTTTATTTTCAAAAGTAGATTGCTCTATCTTTTTCTGGAAATAGAAGATAACTAAGGGAAAGGAAGGTCTTAGAAATGATGATTTTACACTGAACTGAAGCATTTACACCATGTAGCTGTGATCAGAAAATGATTCAGATTAAAATTCATTTTAGCACAGATTGATGCTACTTTAGTGACCTATGCAAAGCCTGGAAGAGGGATGACTAATAGTAATCTCTGTTTGAGAAATGATGTGTCAGGTACAGTATGAAGCAAATGATCCTCTGAGGTTGTACATGAATTAGACATGTACAATAATTGTGCAGGGATAGGGATTTGTGAATGATTTAAAAAATAATCAAGAAGTCTTCAAAACCTGTACAATAATAGACTAGATCCTGCAATTCTCATTGTTCACTGATCCATATCCTCAGGTTATGATCTGCCTTTAGTCGACCAACAGAGTAACAATAGTTGAGGATCAGGCTCTTAAACATGTTCATATTTGTTTTTTCTGTATCAGATACCAGGGATTATGCAGTACTGTTTTGGGGAGTGGTCAGGAGCAGATGCTCAGGGAAAGATTATAAAATTAAGCTGAATGTCTTTTCCTTCTATCTTCTTGCAAATAGAGTGTTGCATCAGAAAATGGACCCTGCAATAAGAGTCCGCTTGCTGTCAAGCAAAGGAGGGAGAGCTATCTGCTTGGATGTACCATACAGCCCAATGTTATAGTGCTATTAGAATTTGACCATGCAATTTACTCCCAGGTTCTGCTTCTCTGCTTGTCCACATCGCATGAAGGTTAGTTTACTCCTATATCTCCAACACTGGAATGAACAGTCTAGTTCCCTCTAAAACGCATCCCAGACTTTTAGGCCTTGAAGCATTTTGCATTAGATTAATCCCAGTATTACCCACATGGAAAATACTCTTTTGGCTCCCTTTACCCTACACAGTCATCTAGAAACACCCCACTCTCAAAAATTTCCAAGCACTCTCATGATATAAACTGTAGTATGTCACACATACTAGTAGTTTCATGTTTGCATCTAATGTAGGAATGTCTCAGCTATATTTCTAATTACATTTAGAGGAGAAATATTTTAAATCAAGATTACATCTAAGGAAATACCATGAGGTTACCTTAATACTGGATTCTTTGACTCTTTGGGCTAGGCCAACATCTTTTCATTATCGTTTATTGCATAGATTGGTCTTTTGGCAATAGCTAAAGCTGGGGATTGAGGGCCTGGTGTCTAATGCTATGAGGGCAAATCTATAGCTGGATTTTGTGAGGATCGAGGAGTTAGAGAGGGAGCTGGTGTTAAAAATTTATTGTATTTGCTTTTTATATAGAGATTAGTCTTTATAATAAAAAGTTTCCAGGTTAGGTTAGAATTTGGGAATATAACCTCTAATTAATCTAATTCATTCCTGGCTTCTCCAAGGCCCAAGAACAAGCTGAAAAAAGGTATTCATAATTTCTAAAGACTTCTGGTTTTCTGTAATCTAGTGTTAACCTTTTACAGGCCCTATAGAACGGGAATGGGTTACTGTGGCTTAATGTTGATGAGGATCAAAGCTAGTTTTACTTTTTTTTTTTTTATCCTTTTTTTTTTCTTTTTTTTGGCATAATTACCAATCCTTTTGGCATCATAAGGTTTGGGTTAGATTTGGGTTTAAGGTTTAGCTACAATTAACTCTGCTACAATTAACTATAGAGCTAAGATTGAGATTTCATGTAGAATTGGGATCATAAAGCTTCAAAAATTCAGTTCATTACTGCAGAGTTAGAAATTAGGAAGAAGGAATGCTCCTCTCCACAAAAGTCAGTAACGTGTTTCATTCACCATAGGCTGTAAGTGGAGACTGGTGTAGAGTGTGAGTTTGGGGAGGGATTTGGGAATAAACCTTCAAAATTCCATTTTATTAACAGTCACTGAAGGGCCCACAGAATTAGGGAAAGGTCCAACAAGTCATGTTCTCTCTTAAGGTACAATTGGTCCTTCAATAATTAAAGTTAAGTTTAATTAGGGTTAGAATTCAGGGGTGTTGTTAGGGTTAGAATTTGAGAATGCACACATTCAGACCCATGATTACTTCTGGATTCAAAAGTGCCTGCAGGGCTAGGAAGAGGGCATGGTGTTAATAGGATAGAAATAATAGGATCTCATTTAGCTCAGGGATTTATTTCCTGGCTCTAATTACCATTATAGTAAGGATAGGGTTAGGAATAAAAAAGGGCTTGAAAAATCTGTATTTTCCAGCTTACTAGTGAGACTTGCAAGGGCTAGAGAGTCATGCAGGAAGTTGGTCTGTTCACAGACGTGGGTGTTTACATAAGCTGTGAGAGCGGTTAAGGGTCTTATGATTACAGCTTGATTATCTAATTCATTTGGGAGCTGTTATTTTGGTGTATGCTGCAGAATTGATTGGATTAGGAAGCTATTTTTTATCAGACCTATATTCTCTGTTGTGGGCCTTCCCACTCACAGGATGTGAGGGTTCTGCACAAGCTTGTAGGGTTTGAAATTGGGAATTATAAGCTTCATTTGTTCGTTTAACTAACATACCTGTCAGAATTTGCAGAGTGAAAAATAGGGTTAGTACTCATAATCATCATGGTCGCATCTTTAAGACCATGGGTAGACACCTTCACTATGGGCTTAGGGTTAAGGTGAGAGTAGTGCTAGCATTCAGTCTGCGTGCTCACGTTAGTGGAGAAAGCACGTTGAGAAAAATGATGGTGGCAGTTCTGTTACAATCCCACTACTGCCAGTGACCATCGTCAAGGGCTCGTTCTGGTGGGGAAAGCAGTGGTGATGATGGTGGTCTCCTTCTCAGCCTGAACAAGAGTGCCGGTGCTGGTGGTATCTGGAGCTGAGGGTAAGGGTAGAAGTGCAGTACACAGACAAAGATGATGATGCAGTGGGAGAACCCCCAGCTCCCTTCTGCTGTCCCATGTCACAGGAGGTGCAACTGGTGCTCCTTCCTCTCCTCAATCTGCACACGCTGTGTTTATCAGATTTTCAAAAGATCCTGACCAACTTTGGTTAGGCTTACGATTCAGTTCCCTAACCTTAAAACATAAAAATTATTATATTTTCTTCAGACACTCTGAAATAAGAAGTGGGTTGCACTCCTTGATGATCAGGGTACTGCTTTTCAATGTGCTTGTGTAAAGCTTAGCTGTGAAGTTAGGAAGAGGCAAAGGTTCCAGGGAAAGCTGGTGCCTTGTAGCTTTAAGGGAACTGTGCTTGAGTCACAAACGGAATGTATTATCTGTGGTCTCAGCCACCCCATCTACTGAGCCCAGCAATTGTCTCAGTTGTATTAAGGGCTCTTGTCACTACAAAAGACCAGTGTTTTTTTCTTGAAACTCAGAAAGTGCTTACAGGGATTTAGAAGATCAGGATTTGTCAATCCACTCACCTCATCTTCTCTTAGGGTTAGTTGACATGTTATAAGGTTTGAAGGCAAAATTGCTGTTTGTGTTATGAGTGGGCAATAAAAAGATATAGGAACTCAGCGTATTGTTACATTTTTGTAAAGGCTTCTGAGGTAGGAAAAGGGCTGGTCTTGAAGGTTGCCATTGTCTCATCTTTCAGGTGATGGACCCATCAGGACTGTATCATAAGGTTTAAACACAGAAGAGACAGAGTTAATGTCAGGACTTGGAAATGTAATCCTTTAGGGAACTGGTTCTTATGGTATGCTGAACTAAGGTGAGGAATTGTGTTACACACCACCAGCGCCACGTTTGCACAAGTTCTGTCAGAGGGGACCTGAAATCAGATTTCAGAATAAGGTGAGGATTCAGCTCAGAGTTTGGGAGTTTTTGGTCATACCTCAGGTGGTCTAGAGATTGAGTCAGAAGATCTGTGTCCATCAATGCTCTGAGGATATCTTCTGTTAAGAGCTAGTTCAAATAAGTGTGAATAAAGTGGCCAAAACCAGATGAAAGAGACAATTTGATAGAAAAATATTTGATAATTAAGAAATGTGTCAAACCATTTTATTGGATGCCTCATAAATCATAAGCCCATAATTATAGCTTCAGTGGTTACAAAGAAAAAATTTACTTCAGGAACAGCTATAAAACTAGGAAAGTTGTAAATGTTGATAGGAGAAGAAAGTAATGGCGATAATGTTATAGCACATAAGAAAATATGTATTACAAGCAGTGTGAAAGATAATAACTTTAAATAATTCATAATAATAATAAGAAAGAAATATTTAAATGGTGAAGAAATGGTAGCATTTCTAACTCCAACAATCCAAGAAAGTTCTCTAGGGAACAGATATTGTTGTCATATTAAATTAAATACCTTTTATGTCAGTAGTCATCTAATAGAAGTATAGCATATACTGACTGGAGTAGAAATTAACAGCATGAAACTATAAACAAGGAGTCATGACTGAGACATTGCATTTGTAATTGTGTTCTGCTGGTAGTGCTATGCTGTATTTAACAGCTTGGAAGAAAACATGAAAGTTATGATAAAATGATTGAGGACAGGTGGCCAGTTCAGAACAATCTTAATCACTTGGAGACTTGGCAACAAGAAAAATGCATGGTTGTATACCCAAACACAGCTTTGTGCAGATAACAATAGAACAGGTAGGCTACGCTTGAAAGGACTGGGGGTGTCTCCCTCTTGGACCAGAGATTCCAAAAGGGCTTTAGGGACCCCAGTAAAAACTTAAGCAAATATATGCCCCTGTTTCAACAGGGCCAGTAGGTCTAATGCCAAATTTGCCGGGGAATCTAAGGAGTAAAAAGTCTTATTTCCGCACTTGTCACACATTCAATAATTTAATGAAAAATGTATTAGCTCTTATGTTATCATAATTATGTTTTACTTAATAAACTAATCCAGGATATATATATATATTCATTTTGAACATAGTAAGATCATACCAGTGTCTAATGGAGATTGATACCTTCCTCTTTGTTGAGACAATTTCAATATCACTGTTAACTTTCTTCTCTAAGAGTGTATTTTGGTTTTCTTTTACACCTGACTTTATTTTTATGAATTTTGGCAACAAATGATTCTTCTCTTAGGTTAAAGGACAATCAAGCGTGTCTTCATTCTCACTGAACTAAGATTAGATTTCTAGTTCCCACAGCTGAGGTCATAAAACGTTGGGGACCTTCCCTTCTGTAACAAGAGTGTGCTTATCATGTTACAGCACTGAGCATATATTGCAAACAGGCAATAGTCCTAGGATGAAAAAGGAACAAATAGAAGAGCACCCTACTTCTGGAGATGTGGGCTTTTGATCCCTATTTCTTCTAACCTTGGGTACTAGGTTTAATTAGAGTCTGAAGAATTATGGTACAACTGACGTATAGATTTGATTTTACTCCTTAGATTTTGATGGAATAGTGAGATGTGAATAGAAAGCACAAATGTACTATTCCAGTTCTACAGGAGTGCTTGTTCCTCTCATTTCCTTGTCTTTGTACAGCATCAAACTCAGAAATATCTGTTATTTTCCCTGTGATAGGGACTCTGCAGAAGATACTGACAGTTTGATCCTTTGACATTTAAATGAATAGGGCAAAAGCAGACTTCAGTGATTTTTGCTCTGGCTCTAGACTTGACAATAAGAGATCAAAGAAGTTATAGAAGTGTGAAATGAAGGAGGTGGAGGGGAAAAAGGAAAGGAAAGTCATGAGTATTGAATATTCAGTCATCAAGCATGATTAATACAAGTGATTTAAGGGCAAAATCTACAAAATAATAAAGCTTTGACTGTTTTCCTGATATGGCTGTTATTAAACATGAATCAATAGTTGAAAACATGCTTAGATCAGTCAAAACTTTGCAAGTAATAATAGAGTGTAAGGTTGGTTATGGCAACATATTCAGACTGAATAAGACTTCAAGTACATTCCTTTTTGGCTAGTCATAAAAAGAGATCAAAAGCATAAGCCTAGAAGGACTGGTAGCTAAATGTTAATATTACACTCAATTTATTTGTAGGGAGGTAAACATTATTTTAAAGCTCTTTATTAGTGCTATAATTTGTCCAGAGCAGTACAAAAACATTTATATGGAGAAGTGAAAGGGTAGCAAGTAGCTTAGCTGTGCTTTTATCAAAACAAAAAGAAGGCTGAGCAGCGAATGTGTCTGGAGTGTACCCAAGGAAACCAGGAAGACCCTGACAGACCACATCAAACCTACTGCACATAAAAAGACCAGTTTCCAAAAAAATAACCCCAAATGCAAACACATAAAACAACAACTTCACTTTTGAATGTTACATTCCCCACCTTGCTCTCCCACAGGGCTGTTTTATTCTAAGGATGAAACTTTCTCACAGATAAATGATTTTATAATTGTCTTCGGTCTAATTTACCTTTTAATTCTCATATGGAAATAACAGCTGCATCAGGCCAATAGGTAAATGCCCTTTATAAGCAGAATTATTCTGTTGTAATGAATCCTACCAGTTATGAACACAAAACCTGTCGTTCTCACACCCACTATTCTGGTAACTGAAACAAATCCTGAGCTACAGTTTGCATTGCCCAAGTGACTCCATAGAGAGTGGAGGAGGGAGCTGTATATTAGGGTGAAAAACCTGCTATATCTTTACTGTTGGGTTTTAGGGTTTTTTTTCTTAAGATTCTCTTTTTGTGGCATGCTCCAGATATATTGGATGAATGCCCAAATATCTTCAGACAAAATTATTCATTAAGGATTGAAAAAAAATTGACTATTTTAGCAAAAACCAGGTTATGAAATTGTTAGGAAGGTGAAAGGAAGGAAGCAAAGTAAAAGGTCTGAAATGGACCGGGTATGTGTGTAGTTGAGCAAATTAGGTTCTGCTGATCTTCGGCTTGTATCACTACTTGCCCCACTGTAAATGACATAAAATGCTCCTGAGTGAAAGAGTAGCACTTAATCTTACAAAGCAGTCACCTAAATGATGGCACAAGATGAACGCTGGCCAGGGAGGTCTGAGAGAGATGGAGAGCTATCAGGAGAGCACAAACACAGCAGAACAAAGGGAGAGAGCATTGAGCAAGCAACTCTGGAAGGCTTCAGAGTGTCTGATGGCTCCCAGTCTGTGAAGGGGACAGGACAAGATGACAACAGAAGCAGATAGGAGCTTCACAGGATGGGTAATGAGTGGGGAAGTACACTGCGCTCAGAATAGTCAAATCTGGGGACATCTAGTAGAAAATATTGGCATTTGTATAATATTACCCTTATTTGGGAATGGTGCACTCTCATTTATGAAATCCAACTTTCCTTATTTCTGACAATGAATAATGTTATATTTTTATTAACCCGATAAAACAATTATAAGGTGTATATTTTGGGGGAAAACAAACAAACAAACAAAAAACCCAAAACAACACAACACCAACAAATACTGAACTAATTTTGAATATCTGCTTTTTTAAAAAACACTCATTTCATTTTTTTAAAGTGATATGGACTTTCTAAGACTTCAGGGACATCAGAAAGGATGAACATTTTTTTTTTCCAATTTAATTTTATTTTAAAACCTCAAAAGAAAATACCTTCTTTTTATCCAAGGCTGGAAATAGACAGATCTTTAGCGCACACTCAGTTATACAAGCTGCTCATGATCTTAAAATGAGTTTTTTATTTTATTATTATTACTACTGGTACTGAAGTGGTTTTTTTTCTTTCTTTGGAGGCTGGGTTTGGAGGCCTTATGGCTACTTTTGAACAGAATATAAATCCATTTAGTCTGTCATGTTGCTTATTTGAGAGGAGACTCTATGTCACTCTATATCAGTACTGCTTTTTTTTTTTTTTTTACAGACATATGTTGATGTCTAATTAACTTACATGGGACCAAACAGTAACATCAAACTTATATTCTCTCCTATTGGTACATCATGATCTCTTCTACTGAAAAATGAAGCTGTTCACTAGTAGAAATAGTCAGCCAATATAGATAAAAGGATTTTTGGGTGACCTGATCCACTAAGCACTTTACAGCTACATTGCTACCACTGGGGGCAGTGGAAATTCTACAAGGTGACAAGTCATCGTGTTAGTGGCTAAGATATTCAAGTCCCTTGTACATGCACAAAAGAACGAATAATTACTCTCAAGATTTTCCCTAAAACTAACCAAATGTTTAAGTTCTCAAATGTTGCTTTTTATACACACAACATTTTTGTTTATGTCATTGTTTAGATATAAATGCTGGTGAATGCATGATATTGAAAGTAATATGTCTGCACAAATATTTGTATATAACATAACTTGCAGACCTTTTGCCTGAAAAACTGTTCGGTGAGCACTGAAGCTTATTCATGGTTTTCACATTAAAAGGCAAATTTTTTTGAGCTGTTGCTTCAGAATTAACATAAAATCTGATCTCTTCATAAAGCGCAAGTTGTTGTAAAGTGCTGTTTCATTTTAGTATACAAAAGAAAGAAGAACAGAGGTTTGGGGACAAAGAACTTCCTAAGAACATTTGCACATTTTTTTAATCCCTTCTACCATTTGAAATTAAATCCTCCAGTTTTATATTTTTTAAAAGGTAATTTAGATAACTAAATACAAATTGTTCACAAACTATGTTTCTAAAAAGGCCACTGTTCACCAAAAATTGCTTCATACGGATCACTTTTGTCTGTCCTGTTGTCAACAGACACCATGATTTACTTCAGGATAGACCTATTATTTGTCTAATTTTGTCTTTTCTTGCACTGCTGAGTTTCATCCTTGGCATCCCCACTCGTAGAAGCCTTTAGCACAGCAGCACAAGCATCACTCTGATGGTACTGCACGGACAGTGCCACAGTATTTCCACTGCTGCCTGATCTACTTTTTCTAACCTGATGTGTAGGAGTGTTATAGTCCTCTGACCCCTATTCATACCTGAGACAGATTCTTAAGAGCTGAAGCTTTGTGACATTTCAATACAGTAATAAAAAGGAATTTTTGACCTTTTAATCTCACAATTCCGCTGGGTGATAACATATGAAAAATAGACCTCTAATATAGAAACAGTGTAAGAATTTTGGGAACTTTGCATGTATATTGATTTATTAGTGTGTTGGATGAAGAAAAGCCTAGTAATGTAATACTATTGACTATTACACCACATTTGAGTTAATTCTTCTTTTGGTGAGGGGGTTTTTTTGGTTTTGTTTTTTTGTTTTTTGAGCTAGAACTGCTGATTCTGGGGCCTGTGTGATTAATATCTCAATCTAAATACTTGTATAAAACAGAAAATAAGCTGTTTTCTACAATATTTTCCAATATTTTGCCAGTCTTTCATATAGATTGCTGAAAAGCTGAGTAATTCAAATATAAATCTACGATTACGCAGTTCACAGCTGGACAGGGGAAGGGGAAACTGTAAATGTAGAAGTGAATTAAAATCCCTATGGCTTACATGTCACAGTGGTTTGTGTGTGTATGTGTTTATATATGTATGCGTAGATGGACAGCACTGTCAACTGCTGGATACAGCTGGAATTGTTCTTCTCTAAGTTCATTATGGCTGAGCAGTAACAGCAAAGGAGCAAAGACAAACACAACTTTTGATGGGCAGTGAGGTCCAGCTGCCTGTCCTCCCATCAGCTGTGAGGGTGAGAATGGATTTGGGGCACATAGCGGTAATAAAGGAGAACCTGCAGCAGGGCCATGGCCGAAGCTGTGACCTTTATTTCAGTGCATGGGAGGAGTTTGAAAGCTACTTCTGCTGTGATGAGAAAGGGTGTTACTAATGCTGTGTCAAGGGAGCGAGGGCTAACCAGGAGGTGTGGCCTTGTTAATGAGCCCTGGACAAATTTTCCTGGCAGATTGGTGGTTTCAGAACAGCAAAATTTGAACTTTGCTGGGATGTTCTGACTGACCACTGTGTCCAAGACCCTGTCACAAGAAAAGTCCTCTGTTCCCCCAAATCCTCTATAAATAGACAAATGAACTACCTATAGTCCATCTTTGGAAGTTATCCCAGTAAGCATGTGCAATATTTCTCCCAGATGGAACTTTTCTCTTTCAAGAAGGCAAGAAGTCGGTGCTGTGCTGGTTCAAAATGTGGAGCTGGGTAGCCCATTACTGACAGGTAAAAAAGAAGGATACAGAATTCATTAGACAGATTGTTTCTGCTTTGCTTTCTACTTAATCAGGTGATAAAATCACCTTGTACGATAGTTCAAGTAAGACACGCCATGGATAACATTGATTCCAAGTCTTAAAAGGATTAAATGAGCTCTGCTCTGCTAAAACAAAATGAGGTAGCCTCTGCCAACTGTTACACTCTTGCATTGCTTGGAAGCCAGGAGGACTGTGTGATGTTATGGCCACCAAATTTAACCCATTGTTTATAAATAAAATGGGAATCTTCAGTTAATGGCTAAATAAGTCAGATGGAGTAAATCTACAAAGCTCCATAGGAGTTGAGATGTGAGTTTTACACCCCATAGAAGTTCTGTCAGCAACATTTCAAAGGAAAGGGTGATACCTGGACTTGGAAAAGGTTGGGATAATGGACATGTACCAAGGTTTGCTCTAGATCCTTCCTTCCTTCCTTCTTTCCTTCCTTCCTTCCTTCCTGCCTTCCTGCCTTCCTGCCTTCCTGCCTTCTTGCCTTCCTGCCTTCCTTCCTTCCTTCCTCCCTTCCTCCCTTCCTTCCTCCCTTCCTTTTCTCTTTGTAGCTTCTTCTCAATATCCTGTGTCAGGGCAATCCCAAACACAAGCACAGGCTGGGTAGAGGATGGATTGACAGCAGCCCTGAGGAGAAGACCTGGGGGTACAGGTGGAGGAAAAGCTGGACATGAGCTGGCAGAGTCTAAGATTGTATGATTTCTACTCAAAATTATTTTAAAGAAGAAAGAATTGACCAAGAAACTGGGACATGGACTATAGAGTGAACAGCAAGCTACCATCCAATGGATCCTTCATTTACATTTCTACAAAGTATTTAACCATAACTCAAAGCTGATTTTATGACAGGTCTGTGAAGAGACACAAGAGTTCTCTGAGGCAGATATTTTATTAACACTGTTTTGAACCTGCATAAAAACACATGAAGTTAAGGCTGTAGTCTATAGATTAAAGTATCAGCATGGTGTTCCACAATGGCTCTGCTTTGTACCTAGTCTTCTCTATGGGTAATTTGGATCTAAATGCTAATCTGGTTGTGGAATGTGGGGTGCATCATACTTCAGACACCTGAAAATTAGGCATTTAGGATTGCCTAATGGTCCCTCTGTGGTCAAGAGAGGCACATGTCTAAATGGATATTTCTCTAATTGTAAAATAGGTCTAAGATCTGTAGGGTGAATTACCTCCAGGAGATTAAAAATTTTACTTTGACTACAGACAGAGCCTTAGCAAACCATCTTAGATTTTAGATGAACATAAATATAACTGAGGCAAACATCATCCTAAAATGCATCAGTCAATGTCTTTATGATTCCTCTCTCTTAAATTTGGGAATGAATCTCGTAACGTAGAACTCCATACTGCATTTTGCTCATTGATTTCCAGCATGCTGTGATGGCATTGCACAATTCTCTTTGCTTCCCTGGCAAAATGGGAAAAAAAAAATACTGAGAGTCCAATGCCTCAAGAGCACTAGGAGTTCTATTTTATAAATATCGGAGTAGTTTTCAAATCAAATAATGACAGTAGCAAGACTGACTGCAGAACACTATAGACCAGTGTGCTACTACCTGAATATATATTAGTGTTTTAGCACAGGTACTGGCACCTCCATCCACATGAAATTAGTTCTGGATAAAAGCCATGCAAGTCATTAAACAGAAAAGTAGCAGACAAAATGCAAAGTTGCATGGGACTGAGTCGGTAAATTCTGCAATCTCACTTCTGTAAGGTGACCATCATTTTTAACAACTTTATAAGGCAATGGAGGAAAAAAAAATATAAGTGGTATTTCAAAGATTGACTAAACTGAATGAATCAAATAGCATATATTATTTATTGCAGCTCTTGATTTGTGAAAATGTATTGCTCTGGCTCTGCTGCCTTCTTCTCTATTCTTTGTATTCTCTTCTGAATTTCTTCAACATATTTTAGACATTTAGATGTGACTTTCAATATCTTTCGTTTACATAGAATGTTTTATCATCCCAGAGCACTTTGCAATGTTAAGAATGGAAAGCAGAAACTCTGAGCCAATTTGCAGATGGCTTTTCTTACACATGCAGGGCCAGACTTTCCCACCAAGCATCCCTCCTCCCAGCTGCAATCCATGCAATCTTCTGACTGCAAAGAATATTATACACAAATACCACCTGGACAAAGAAGTTACCAGAAAGAGGAAATGTCTTTGTTTGCTGTTTTATTTGACATCAAGAGAGTGCTTCCTGCACAGGGAAGCATATAAACAATTCTCTTTGCTGCATACTGGTATTATTTCCCTTGTAACGGGCTCACAAAATCCCAAACAAATCACACATATGTCTGTTTATATATACATGTGTGTATGTGTATATGCACATGTAGATGTGTGTACTTTCTTCTAAGCGTCATTTAAAATAAAAAAAACCCATCAAGACTACAGAAATTTCCATCAAGAACATATAGCAGTTTAGGAAGAGAGTCTTCATTTGCTGTTTAAGCAATCGGGGGGTGTGGGATTTTAAAGACGTGAAATGTAATTGCCTCTTACAAACTGGATAACAATGTTTTCATTAATTTAATTTAAATATTATCTTTCATTACAACAGCTCTGCAGACTTTTGCAGGTGTGATTTTTGAATTACCTACTGGCTGGAAAACATGATTTATCACCTTTAAGGTTAACCAAAACTAAAAAGAACAATACATATAAGCTTATGCTTATAGACTTGCAGGAGTTTGAGCCTTTCAGCATCTAATAATTGAATTAGTTCTATTGGCTAAGAAGTATTTTCAGTGCTCATTAAAGGGACACCTAATAGCAATGAAAATTCAGGAGGTTGGATTTGCATACAGTGTGCTATTCATGTGTTTTTTCTGATCAAAATATTGGGTATTTCCTGTTGTACATACCTTTGAACAACATGAACAGGTATTTCTAAATTAATATATCAATGGACAAAAAAACAACAAACCAACAAATTGATTCCTTGTGGAAATGAACTTCTGGAACCGTCGAGGAAGATATTTATTGCATTTGAAGTTATGTCTTTGTGGAGCTAGAGTTTTTACATGCATGATGCTTAAGACAGCTTTCAAGAAGGATAAATTTTCTTTTTTTCATCTGCAAAATTAATCTGAAATGCATGTAGGCTTCAAAAATAAATAGGCCTCTCATAGAGAGTGCTACTGCTGCCTGACTATGAATTCTCAGTACTAAGAACATTGCTTTTCTTGGTGAGATTCAGAGGGAAATGTCCATTTATACCACTAGGATTTACATGTTTAAAATTCTTGTTGACATGCACAACATACAAACTGACTAAAATCTAAACTCAGAGATGAGGTTCTACGCCACAGGATTAAAGTAATGGGAGCAATCTGAATGGAAAGCATCTGACACATTTTGGAGCCAGCTGTCTATAAATTACCCCTTCTGTGCTAAAGGTGCTGTGTGGTCTCTGCTTCACTGCGTCATGCTGCAGCCATGCTACAAAGGCAAAGCTGAAAGCCAATATTCAAATGAGGCCCGAAACCGAAATACTGTTTTTCTCCATTAGAGGGTGGTCCCTCCTCATCATGGTTCAATTCCACTGGCAGCAGGAGAAGACCTGCAATGCAGTCAGCTGCGTCGTAGATGACACGTGAATCAGGAGATGTCTGCGTCCTTCCTTCTCATGCCTTACGCTCCCTTTTGAACACAGCAATTAAAGATATTAACTGGATGTGGCCACAGGCCGAGTATGCACAAACATACATGCAGTACCTGTCTTCATGCAGGCGCATGCATGCACACAAACAAGAGCGCCTGCACATGCATGTATTTGTACCAATAAAGCAGGTTACAAACAGCTTCCAGCTTTGCTGTAGCAGCTGTGGCGAAAGGGACTGAATTCACCATTGCACAATTATTCTTCTGTCAATAACACCTACTTGATTTCCAGCATGTTAATGAACCGTACACATTTTAAAAAACATTCAGCATATGTATGTACGTGCACACAAATAATGTATTAGAAATAAAAACTTTACATTAAAATAAAGTTGTGATTAGGAATTTGAAAGCCAGAGAATGCCAAAATACTAGTTGCCAAACAAATCTTGCTGCACTCTCATGTGAGTCTGAACAATATAAAAAGCCTTTCACAACATGATTGCATTCATTATTGTAATACCCTAATTCCATGCAGGCAACTCTATTCATTCAGCATGTTTTCAAGATTATATATACAAGGAGTAGGATTCTGCAATGTCTTTTTACAGCTCAGACATAATAATAAGAAAAAATTTTCAATAGAATATCCTACTGTACAACATACTATGGAATAAGTACTGCAATGAAATGTAAGAAAGAATTGCTGCTGGCATAATGAAACCACTTACAGTTTGTATTTCATTAGCTTAATAGTAGTGAATTGTCTCATTCACAGCATTGCCTATTACGAATTGTACATGACATATAAAACCCAAAGAAAAGGGCTTTGAAGATTTTTTTTTTTTTTTTGGTAATGGTAAAAACCCCAGAATCCCCTTGAATAGGGCCAAAATAGAGAAAGTTGATCCCCAAGAGAAGTTTGGACACTGAGGAACCATGAAAGCAGACTCTTACAAACAGATGAAGGTGGAAGTTCAGGGCAACAATGCTTCTGTTTTAAATTGACATTGGTCCATTAAAGTTAATTCTAACTAGCAGAGGGTCTGCTCCCTCATCACAGCCTGCACCTACAAAAACATTTAATTCTAGAAGAGTAATGCAGCAATCAAAGCAGTGACATAGTGAAATACTTCATATTGCGCACATATTTAAATATTTCTGATCAGGAGCATAGTATTTTCTCTCCTCCCAAAACAAGATTAATTCCCAAGCAAACAGATCTATTTTCTGAATGTCAGTTTTACTGTCTACTCTACATCATACAGCTGCAAGTCCTAGGAGTGTGTCCCCTGTGAACACTTACATGTGAGGATTTTTCACAAGGTTGTCATAATCACCTCACCTACAAACAGAGAAGCAAATGTCAAAGGTTTTGTTATGCTTAAAAACACCTATTCAGAAAAGCTACCAATGAAGAATAGACATTTCTGTTATCACCCTCTCTCTCGCTTTATTATTCTCCCTCATGTTAATGCCAAAACAGAGCCTTGCATACGGAATATTTTGTAGATCTTTACCAGCAAAAATAAATGAGATACACATTTGCCTCACTAATTCTGTAAGGTCAGATTTTGAGAACTAAAGCCTTCTTTGCAGGATTGTTATTCAGCCTTCAGATTTCAAAGACGCACAGCATATGGGCTTGCTATCCACCAGCTCAGCCTGACTGTGAGCCTCAAACCTAACAAGACTGCAGTTTACATACAGCCCATGAGCATTTCCTTGTAAAGAGTACTGAAAGTAGCAACAATTTGTGAAAACTGTAGGTCTGCACAGTGCATGCTACAAAACAATTTATGCAGTAGAAGTGTAAAGCAGTGGTCTTATTAAAATAAGGTCATTCTTATTCAGTGAAAGACTTAGACAGCTGTTGTATGGACAAAGCTTAATATTCTTTCATTTCCCATGCAAGCCTATTTTTCAAGCCCACAATGTCCCCACTCCACTGAGTTACATTTAAAACTACCTGGAGAGCTTTTTCACGCGGAGCTTGTGTTACTCATTCTACATATGGTGTGAAGTTCACAGATGAGAAATGTGAGTGCCTAAAATAAATACTACATGAACCCTGAGATGTGTGAGGGCCCTTGGGAGTTCAGCAAATGAAATGCCTATCAGTCTCTGACACAGCAGACGCTCCCTACAATTGGCAGCTTCATGCTTCATTATGCATGGATCAGATATATAGGTATGGCCCCAGGCAAGCTCCCTGGTTTAATGGAGAGGTGCATGCTGGGGAAAGGCAAATGTCATTTGCCCATGAATTTGAAAGATGAGGGGAAAAGGGGAATAGAGTTGATTAATCAAATGTATGAGGGGTTTATTTTGTACCATTTATCCTAGAGTTTCCTCACTGAGAGTTATTTCCAGCATTATAGGCATTGCACCTTTTATGTTTTGTGGATTTGACAATGTTTAAAAATGCAATTATTCTTGTCCACCCAGCTGAACAGGTCCATAATAAATAACAAGCAGCCAGGATTGTTACCTGCAGGAAAAAAATAAAACAAATTTTTTGCTGCCTTTTGTAATCCTTGGAATATGTCCCATGTTTACAGCACAAGGTCAGCAGACAGACTTGCTGAAATTGTGCAGATTCTGTTAAACATCATTAAAATGTATCATGCTGCCTTAATGAATAAAAACTATTCTAGAGACTCAACTACTGCAGGAAGTTAGTTATGGGTTTTCCTGTACAGGAAAAAAAAAAACAAACCAAACCAAAATCAAACCAAACCAAAACAAAATAAAACCCACAAACATTAACACATCAGTTTCCTTCACATACATGTAGTTCTAATTAAAAGAAACAGTGAAAATGACAAATATATCCTGGTCCACAATTAAATGAAGTGGAAGAGAGGAGAGGGAAAGAATAAAGGAGAAACTCATTACTGACTACCTCTTAAGAAAGCAAAAAAAGCCTAAAATGTTTATGTGAAAAGAAACTGTATTTCATCATTCCTGAGAAAATTATGACCCCGAGGGATCAACTGAGAAAAAGTGCTACTGAGTATTGGTGTGTCTTAATGAAATCCCCTCTTTCTTCCTACAGCATTTTCATTCAGAGATTTCAATCATGATATGTTCTGTCATTCAATTTTTAAAATATCATTGTAAAGCTTTTTTCTACCATGTCAGTAACAATTATGCCAGATTTTCTTTGGGGTCATTATACACATACATACATACATTTCTATATGTGTGTGCGTTTGCACCTTTTTCACTGCAAACATTCCACAGACGAATGGCGTGGCATTGTTTGGAGCCTAAAACAGATGAAAATGAAGAAAACTAAGACTATAAAACTGAAAGACTTAAGAAGATAAGCCTTCAGCAGCTGTAAAAAATAGAGTGACAGAGGAAGAAAAAGAGAAAGAATGCCACTAATGTCTCTCAATGCTCTTTCCGTGTGTTCAGACAAGTTATGGCTAGGAATGTAAAACTTGAATTTAAAGAAAGTGCGTCTGGTGGAGATTAAAAAGGATAAAGAGGGGGAAATCAGTTTGATGTACACTTCAAAAATGCTGCTCATAATATAGTTTGTTCTATTACTTGAAAAGAGGGTATCACTGTTCTTTTATGTCTAGTTTTTAATCCTATGCTTTTAAAGTATCTTTTATTTGCTCCTATTTGAGGTGAATTGCCTCACTTCAAACCTTAAATCTAGTTTGAGGATTTTGACTTTAGAATGACTTCCTTTGAATATTCTTCTGAAGTTATATCTTATCCTCCATTTTAACAGTTCTCAGGTTTTACTGGGTAGTTGTGAATATGTGATCTTCTGCAGTGAGAATCACCTGCAGGCTCAGGAATGCACCTTTCATACTAAAGCTGCCAATGTGTTGTGTCAGGGTCAGGAGAGAGGTATTTTCTCTAGTTGGCTGAATTGTAAACATGAATATACTCACAATGAGTCATGTAAACACAACTCCCACTTTACCATGACTCTATCATTAACAGATGAAAAAGAAAAAACCAAACCCTTACCCTAATTTTTGTCATATTTGGAGCTTGTTAGAATTTAGAAAGTGAATTTCACTATCTAATTATGAACCCATAAATCCCTCTGAAATCAATTAGAATATTTATCTGTTGGTAAACTACTTAGTCTTTTATTAACAAGATGACAGCATGAAAAATATGAACTTCTGCTAACATATCAGTAAATGAAGATCATGAAACTAAACTCAAGGAGCAAGAAACCATAAACAAAACATGACAATCCTGATGGGATACATAAAATACTTGTAACAAAAGCTGAAACTCCCTTGGAGTCAAGTGAACCTTGGGTATGTTACTATTTTTCATAAAAAATACAAGGGAATTTCAAGTTTTCAGGACTTTGTGTCCAACTATTGTGGGAGGTCTTTGCGACAGTTCCACTATTTTTTATTCTGTGTCTTAACGTCACTTTGCTTGATGAGGTATTGATGGATTACTGGTGCCTGTAGTTCAGAGGCAGAGATAATAAAACATTAAGAGAAAGTATGAAGCCACTGAGGCATGATCGTCTGAGACTTGATGCTTCTCACCGCATTCATTTGTAAGTTCAAAATTCAAGATATACACATGTATTGGATATGATCCTCATTCACATTCAAGCAGAGTGGTGCTTGTCTTTCAAGGAGACATAGATTGAATTGAATTCAACATTAAACCACTTTACACTGCCAAAATTACATAAAACGGCCTCAGTGAAAAGAAAATTTAGGCTCTTAGAAAAAGCAGATTTTTTTTATCCTATTTTAACTGAAAAACAAATTAACTACCTGTAGTCACTCAAACTCCTTCAGCATGTTTCTACTCACAGGCGTATATGCTAGTATTGTACAAATCCCACTGATCAAGGGAGAAAGCACAGATATTTCTGGACTATAAGATATACCTGATTTGGCTCAGTCAATCAGCTCTATCAGACACCTAGTTAATAGTCAAGTGCAGGATAAATGATATGGAACTGGTGACATGAGCACCCAGAAATTTATGTGCAGAAAAAATACTCCAGATTTCATATATTTTAGAATTCTTGCTGGGAGAATAAAATGGCTATTTATTATTTAATCTTTTTTTTTTTTCTTTTAAACAATAATGTTTTTCCCAAATGGAAACCTATTGTTCCAGTTTTCTGGATGCAGTCTTTTCTTTCATAACAGAAAGATCAACTGTAATGCTTTGTTTAAGTGGACACAACTACAACAGGACACAGTCGTCCAGGCCATATACAAAACAGCAGTTTTAAAAATATTCATGCAGATGACATTAAGACAATGAGAATTGATTTGTGGAATAATACAAAAACTTCGTAACTCTTAGGATGCCACAACTAGTGCTCTTTGCATCTCTTAATGATGCAAATTAATTGGATTTCTCCCTATAGTACAGGAAGCCTAGCTACATCTCAGTTGTAGGTACTTGCAAGACTCAGACACATATGAAAAAGCAGTGTTCTGCAAATAAAGCACTCTTAGTCCTTATTGAGAAAAGCCCGAATTTGGTAAAAGATGAAGACTCCCAGCTTGATAAATTTTAACCATGACTGAGACAGAAAATTAATAGATTGCCTCATCTTACAGAGAAATTTTGGGTTTCTCTCCACTTTATGTCTTTTCTGCAAAAAATACCTTTCCTATTATCTTCCTCTACCAATCCCAGAAATATTTTTCTTTCTTTTTTTCCAACTCATGATTTTTTCCTTGAGGTTTAGAGTGCTCCTTGTGCAGACTGATGCCTGTGACTGGTGTTTGGAACTGGAATGAAGGACGGTTACATTCTAACGAGAGCACCCCTCTCCCTCTCTGCTTCACACACAGCAGCAGCAGGTGATTAATGGAGTGACTGGAAGGGAGGTTTGTGTGGATGGGTGAAACGGTCCTGCGCTGTTGTCAGGATTCAGGGAGAGCAAGAAAGCATCCACCTATATTTACATCTCTCTGTTCTGTCTCAAACATTTACTGTGTACTCCATGCCTCAGTTTAACCTCTTCAATTATTTTCACTCTCTCCTAATCTCACTTCTCCTTCAAATATCTGCTTTTCTTCTATCCATCTCATAACCTTTATTGCTGCTCCCCAGTGTGCAGATACATATGGTGAGATGTTGGAAAGCTTTCTTTTGTCTATGAGCCAACACCAAGCACTAACCATGTAGAGTCCAGAACTCTGGTGGTGAATGCTCTTGGTTTAGGACAAAATATACATTATTCTGCATGTGCAATTGCTTTAGCTGCCCCAGTACTATGTAAGGAGAAGAAGAGTAGAAGGGGAAATTGGTTCAGGCCAGGAGACCATGCATATCGGGGAATACTTAGGCGGGACATCATGATACTGAAGATAGTTCAGCCCAAGTTCAGCTGTATTCCTTGTTCAAAGCTGCAACTGGAACCACTAAAGCCTGCTGTCCATTAGGAAGGAACAGATAACTCCCTTTTTTATCTTCTTCATGCACAGTTTGGGAAATACAACTCCTGTTTTCATTTAGCTGTCATCGTGAATCATGCTCCCCCTGTCCTGTCCCCTATGCTGTCCTGTCCCCTTTGCTCTGAGCTCAGCTCAGCATGTTGCTAACTCAGTAACATGCATAGCACATACTCTGCTGCTCCATGACTGGTGGCCACAGCTCTACAGTTCCTGATTTGCAGACTGCACCACCTCCTCATAGTTAAATCAGAAGTGGTTAAAATGGTTATCATTTTTTCTAATACGTAAACTTGCTTGAGGGGCTTTAAAAGCTGGATTTTAATTTAATGTTGTCTTGTACAATATAAACTTCCATCAAACTGGAAAAATACTTATTTTCATCCCCTAGTGTATGACTAAGTCACAGTGTGACAAATACTTGTATGGGAAATCTTCATGCAGGACATGTGGAACAGTGGTCACGGAATTTCTGCTGAAGAAACTAGTTTTCACAGAGTGGAACTTACCCTTAAACCTCTTGAGCTAGGTGGTATTTTAAGGAATATCATTAGAGGTGGCTTGTTATTGTCCTTTTGCAGGTTGAGAACCCTGCAATCTCAATAGATTTGGCAAAATTCCCTCAGGAAGTGCAATAATCTTTGTTAGTGTTAACTTGTGTCTTCCCTGAACAGCTCCAGAAGAAATGTTTGCCATGTACAATATTCTGTAACAAATAAATTTTGATTTTACCAAGCAATATAAACAAAAGCTGCTGTTTTGCAGAGATGTACATTCCAAGGATAACAAAATGCATATATTTGACATATATTTGATATTATATCAGTGCCTTTTTGTTCACTGCATAAGAGGCAGAAGACACCCTTAAAATACTGTTCCAAAGGTCTTTTCACTGGTTTAATGATTCTTTTAAGATTATATATCAAAATATTTTAGCCGTTAGTTTCAACCCTGTTCTAGTTGCACTGAAATATGATCCCAAACCAGCACAACTCGGCATGTTTTGAACAAAGTGCCATTCAGTTAAACAGTGAGTGTGGGGTAAGATTGGTGAGATTAAAAGAGAATGGAAAAAATTATACCCTTTGTAATGAGGTGTTGTTTTTCCATAAAAATGACAGGGGTCTACCATGGCAGCTGACATCAGCAGAGCTGTCAAATCTCTGCTAAGCAAACTCAGTACAGTATACAACTTGCACTTCTCATTTACTAGTCGTTAAACCTCTCATCATTGACACATATACTTTCAGTAACTTCTGCACCAAAATTTAAATCTCTGCCTCTAGAATGCAGTAAAATACTATTTGTTTTGCCTAGTATCAACATGAATATTATAAACATAATTTACACAACTGCTGTAAGACACATGCAGGGAAACCTGTTTTCAGGTCTTTAGAAACAGCTTTTGTGCTTTCCTATATCCAGTGACATCATAGTCACTGGAGTTACACTGTCTGTAACATTAGAAATGGATGAATGAGAATTAAGTCATTTGAACTCCAGAAAAATGTAGATTTTCAGGGCAGTTTGGAGGCTGTTGCTCATGAAATTGTTTTAGAGTTCTTACTACAAGAATGCCTCTGTCACAGGAAACTTTAGTGTGGTTTTCCTCTTTGTTAATACATCTACTGATACTTCATTAATATATAAGCAGGGTGAATGAGTAGGTTGATGGGAAAAAGATAAATAAATCCTGTTTATTTACATTCTGACTTTGTAGCCATCTTTCATCTCTGCATGTCTAAAAGATTAATTCCCCAATCACTGCCTCTAATATAACAGAAGGTTACCCATGAAAACAGCTAGCCAGCTCATGTAATTTGAGAAACGAATGGACTCCCCTTGAGAAGGGATTTGCCAAAGACTTCCTTGTAGGCAAAGGAGTTTTCTCACAGCACGCAGGATAAGATAGGTGAATTTGTCCTGTACTCTGAATCCCCTCAGAGTCTGGGGTGCTGGTGGGGGTGATCTGCTTTTCTGAAGAAACCATCTGCAGAGATCTCCTGACTGTGTGCTTGTGCTGACATGTCCTGGCCATGCTAACAAGCCAAATAAGTGCTATTACCCAGAAATAGGTAAGACCTATAAAGGAAGTCCCTTCCATCTGTAACCTTCCAGCCCACTCAGATGTTTTTCCCATCTTACCATTAGTAGCAGTACTGGTTACTAATGGCAAAAATATAAATAAACAAGTGTAAAGTGAAGATGTGGGGGGAGTGTACCAAATCACTCGACTGGAAACAGGTAAGAGTAAAACCAGTCAGTATGTCCCCACATTTAAACTGATAGGTTGCTCACCACATGGTGATGGTGAGCTCCTTGTTAATCCTTTCTTTTTCATGACCCTCTGACCATAAGCTGTATGAAAAATCAAGTGCCTTAGCTAGAGCTGCCATCTCTCTGATCTTCCCCTAGTGTCCCAAATCTCTGCCTTTGACACTATGAAGCCTCTACACTCAGTTTTTTATTTTTCTTTCAAATAACTCCTTACTTTCATTCCAAAACTTTTCACATGCCAGACCTTTGATACTCGACCTTATGGGTTCACTCTAAAGCAAAGGGTACCCCAGAGACTTATACCTTTGTCAGATGCTCTGCTCCCCTGTTTCAGCTTTGTTTAATATCTTTATCGATGATCTGGATGAGGGGATTGAGTGCACCTTCAGCAAGTCTGCAGATGACACCAAATTGGGTAGGAGTGTTGACCTGTTTGGGTGTAGGAAGGCCCTACAGAGGGATCTGGGCAGTCTGGATCGATGGGCATAGTCCAATTGTATGAGATTCAACAAGGCCAAGTTCCAGGTCCTGCACTTGGGTCACAACAACCCCCTGCAACGCTATGGGTTTGGGACAAGTGGCTGGAAAGCTGCCCGGTGGAAAAGTACTTGGGGATGTTGGTCGACAGCAGCTGAATATGAGCCTGCAGTGTGCCCAGGTGGCCAAGGCCAGTGGCATCCTGGCCTGCATCAGGAACAGAGTGGCCAGCAGGACTAGGGCAGGGATTCTCTCCCGTCCTGTGCTGGGCACTGGTGAGGCCACAACTTGAATCCTGTGTTCAGTTTGGGGCTCCTCACTACAAGAAAGGCACTGAGGTGCTGGAGCATGTCCAGAGAAGGGCAGTAGAGATGGGGAAGGGTCTGGAGCACAAGTCCTGTGAGAAGCAGCTGCAGGAACTGGGGTTGTTTATCCTGGAGAAGAGGAAGCTCAGGGGAGACCTTATTGCACTCTACAACTACCTGAACAAAAGTTGTAACGAGGGTGTGTTGATCTTTTCACCTGAGTGACAAGGGAGAGGACAAGAGGAAATGACTTAAAGTTGTGTTGGGGCGAATAGAATGGACAAACCGAAAAATTCTTCATTGAAAGGATTGTCAAGCACTGGAACAGGCTGCCCAGGGAAGTAGTTGAGTCACCATCCCTGGAAGTATTTAAAAGGCATGTGGATGAGGGTTTTAGACACACTGTTAAGTGGTGGACTTGGCAGTGCTAGGTTAATGGTTGGACTTGATGATCTTAAAGATGTTTTCCAAACTAAAAGATTCTGTGGTTCTATGATTCTACATTCCATGCATCCCACCTTCCTCCTGCAGTAACATCACCCCTGAGTCCACCAAGATCCCCATCAGTATCTACAGATTTTTCAGACCTTTTTTTAACACATAGGTTAAACTTTCCTTCATTCCTATAGCCTAATGGGAATTGCTACCAGATACCCTTAAGGAACAGACATGACCATTTAATTCAGCAAATTTGTTTCTTCCTTAGGAGTGCCACGTGCAAAAGCTGAGTCCTGGCAGAACTGATGAACTTGTGCAGACACAACCTTTTTAGGAATTAATCTTACATCTAAATATCAACATACAACAGAAGAGTTAGGATGTAAAAGAACATAAAATCAGGGAAATGAAGCTGGAAATGCTGGCACTGGTAGTTCTGTCTGTTTGCATCCCTCAACACATAAAGGAATATTATGCACGAGGAAGGAAGAGGGCAGGATGATGGGCTCATCTGCAGATCCTGCTGCCCAGAGTGCCTCCACTGAGGCTGCACCTGTGCTGGAGGCTGCGTCGAAAGGCTTGCAGAAACAAAGCCTGGAAGGTCCTGAACCGTGGTAATGTCTTGTACTCAACATTCCGGGGCTCAGACTCACAGAAGTGTTTACAGTAAGGCCAAATGCAGATGGGTTACTGTAGACCAGCTGACGTATAGTAGATCATTCTCCCAGAGCATTAGGCCCTTAATGAGCCTAAGCGCTCACTTTGGGTACCACTCTTAGGTAAGAACTATTGCCAGGCCTTTTATTAAAAGAATTATTGTTTCAGCAATGGAAACTCTGGTAGTTTTATTATATTCTGGATGCAGTTAATATATTTTCTTCAAAGCTGGATGAAGGCAAGAAAGAACAACTGTGAATATTTGAGCCAGATCCACCAATACTCTTCATCTACCTTTTGCTAGCCTGAAGCCATAAAGCTATTATTGACCAGCCACAGCACAACAGACAGCACAGATTTATTGTTTCCTTGCACCACTGGAGTGGCACAAAACATTCAGGACCTGTCACTGAAACTCACTCTTTTGTCATGTTAGCATTTCAGTTCAGTTATACCAGGTCTGAATATTTCACTATTCACAGAACTGCAAAATTTCAAAACTGATTTGAAGACATTCATATGACACATAGATGTCTGACGTACCCAGGTTGGAAATTCAGATTACAAATAGCAGCATTAAAGACTTTTTGAATACCCTCATTTGTGTACAATGCTGAGATACACTTCATTTTAATGAATTTCTAAATTGCAGGAATGTTCTGTGAAAGTGAAAGACAAAAATAACAGCATTCTATATCTGTAAGTACTATTCAAACAGCCCTAATTTCTATAGAGTTCATACTGTGATATTCAGGCTTTATGGGCTTTCAGAGAGATCTTCACCTAGAATTATTGTTGATCTTTACACTATGTCTCCTGACACTGAAATTGATGTGTACTCATATTTAATTTTAATGGCATTGAAGATGATACTTATGTTGCTGTATTAGGCATTGTCTTCAGGACTCACAGAGCTTAAAGTTGGATCACAGCTCCCATTTAAGTATCAGTGCTAATGCAGCTAATACTGAACCTATGAAACTGCATATAAACTTCAGACACTTGAAAGGTACACATCTCTTCAGTAATGGAGTTCAGCATTCATTTGAACAGTTGTGTCCAGGAGGACAGTAATACCTAGGTTGCTCATGGAAAATAATATTTTTGCCTTTACTTTCTCCTGCTTTCTAGGAAAATATTGTAAATTATTAGTCCTTATAAAAGAGAAGGTTTCAGGAAATGGGATTGCTAGGGCTGAAACTTATGATTCGAGATATCTGCAGACACTTGCCTGCCAGTTAGCTAAACCTGTTTCAGACACTATCAAGCTTTCAGAAATGGGGTTTATAACATTGTAGCATCTTATACATAGAAAGTATTGATCCATACTGGGTTTTATTACACTCACTGTATCTGAAGATGGAAGACAATTCTGTAATGCTTCTATTGCAAAGTTCATTAGTTTATGGATTGCATGTGCTTTCAAGGACAGCTACTTTCAGGGCTTGAGGAGGAAGAATATGTAGTGAAAACATGGCACAAGAAGTTTTTTTGAAAGAAAAAACAGCTTACCCACCCTAACATTTCTTTGGGAAAGGACTGCATTGCTAATACCCGCAGAAGCATAGTGCAGGCTTCTGTCTCACCCAAAGTCGTGATACACCTCATCGCTTTCAACCAAGTGCCAAAATGGCAATATCTTGTTTGGCTGTGAGACAGCAGTTTCAGACTCCTCCCTCCACTTGAGTGCAGACACCACTGGGAGCCTGGACCTATACATGATGGAGAAGCAAGAACCAAATCCCACCACAGTGCAATGCGGTGCCTGCCAGCCCATGGGGTTTCCACAGGAGCCTGGAAAGCGGCCAGTTTCCTCCTGTTTTTATCTCATCTATTTTGTGTCATTTCAGGTGTGCAAGAAACTTGGCTGAATTAGGCATTGGTGGCCTCAGTAGTCCCACCAAAACTGTCAGGTGAAGAGTAAAACAGCGGAGAGCTATGCTGGCTGCATGAAGCTTAGAGAAACCAGTATCATGTATGGTTCAGACTGTATTTCCTGAGGTCTCAAATCTTTTGTGATTACCTGTGTGAGTGCAAATAGTGAGTGAACCCTTTCACACTTACTGGGCCTGCTTTGGCTGTCTTCTGAAGGTTACAAACTTCTTAAAGACCTGAATTATGGTCCCTTCTTATTTGTTTCAAAAGCATAGTGAAGAGAAAGTGGGTCTGAAAAACATGATGGTGTTATAGTAACAAAACAAGTTCACAAGACTGCTTAGCATTTTTGTTCCCAATTGAGAAAATGTCAGCTGCACTAATGTCTGAAACTCCAGGTGATCAGAAAAATTAAAGGCATCTGCAGTGGCAGACTGAGGTTTATGACCAGATTATTTTCTGAATATTTTGCAATGCAGTTAAAAATTCTGTGTGCCTCTTATCCCACATTCTTTTATTAGAAGCCAGTGCTAATACTGAAATGCAAAAGACTCTATTCAAAGAACCTCGTTACCTGTCAACGGTGCTGTATGGAACCTTAGGAGGAATGATGTAAGGGAATTGTAAATGCATGTCACACCAGGAAAACTGAGATGACTGCCATCCTCTGCCTATGGGAAAGTATTTGAACATCATGTGGCAGCACCTTTTGTACCTTTCAAGGATACTGAACAAAACTTAACAAAATTCTAGTCTGGGCATTTCTAATTAGATGTGTAGCAGGGAAATATTCCACATGAGAAAGGGTATCTGAATCAGACTCATAGCAAGCTGCATATGTTTTTTAGTGACGCTGCTTAGAAGCTTGCAATATGGTTATACAAATTCTGAACTAATTTGGTTGCAGTGCCTCAGATCTTCAGCAAAGATGCTGGAGTATAGCAGGGACAAAATCACTGAGGATTTAAATTAGAGAAGACCTCCGTATCTGAGATAGAAAGGAGTTGTATGAAAATCCTAACATGAGGTACAGCCATCTAAACTCTGAGAAGTCTGAACTCCAAAACTGGGTCTGCTTTTCACTTTTATTCCAGATTTCCCTGAATGCTTAGAGGTACACATTTGCAGATGCTCAGAATTTGCTTAGTTTTGGAAGGACTGATCAGAAGGGATTTGGTACACCCTTAAACTAGTTAGCTGGGAAGCAGAAACTACATGTTCCTCCTCCTACATCCTCAGAGAGACTCACATAGGAAGAAACAACCTCTAAGAGCCTGATGTAACAGCAAAGCAGTCAGGGAACTTTAGAGGAAATAGAAAGACGGTCATGAAATCCAGTTATCACTCCCAAAACTATAAATTTTCATGAATTGTTTATATACTTATATAATATTTATATGTATTTTTTCTCACTGTTTTTTTAATATTAAAGTCCAAAATAACTCTGGGATCAGAAATCAGAGAACTTACTTCTCTCAAACCTATACGGTACGGTAAGCTGTAACTACAGTTACACTGATATGTTGACATGCATTCCTGTCTGCATTGTGTTTGTTCTTTTCTTCCTCTGTGGCCTAATAACTACAAAGTGAGCATTAAGAATGATAAATTTCTCCACTACTCCCATGAAATGGCTTATAAAATGATCTTTTAAAGCTACTGTCTCGAAACTGGAGAGACATGG
>NW_010231865.1:4259-4572 GCF_000690775.1 Eurypyga helias | reverse complement strand
TCAGCGCTTTTGTGCCACACCGGAACGGCATCCCCACCCGCTGCCACCCGCCGTGGGCCCAGCGGCATCCTCCCCTGCCTGTCTCTGCACGCTCGGCCAAACCCAACCCAAGCCCCGGTGACGTTGGTTTAAAGATGAAAATTCCGCCTTTCAGCGCTTTTGTGCCACACCGGAACGGCATCCCCACCCGCTGCCACCCGCCGTGGGCCCAGCGGCATCCTCCCCTGCCTGTCTCTGCACGCTCGGCCAAACCCAACCCAAGCCCCGGTGACGTTGGTTTAAAGATGAAAATTCCGCCTTCTTTAAACTGCGG
>NW_010231865.1:3579-4212 GCF_000690775.1 Eurypyga helias | reverse complement strand
CGTCTTTACCTTTCATTCCTCTTACAGCCACCCTGGTTTTAGTACTTCCTAATCGCCTGTTTCTGCGTGTGGCCCGCTGTTACCGTTTCCAGCTCATTTCTGTAGCGCCTGTGGGAACCTCTGCGCAGCGACCGGCTTATTGGTCGTGGATTAACGACCTGCAGAAGGAGCTGCTTTAATTACAATAGTAGTTGGTGTTACACGCGGTGCAGAGCTGTGACGGCGCTTGCCTGCGGGTCCCGCAATAACGGCTGTTATTCCCTCCCTCCTTAGGACGATGGCTTCTGTCGCCGAGCGCACGTTTGTTGCCATCAAGCCTGACGGAGTCCAGCGGGGGCTGGTGGGAGAGATCATCAGGCGCTTTGAACGGAAAGGGTTCAAACTGGTGGCCATGAAATTAATACACGTAAGCTTTCCTTAATTTCTGCGTCTCCTTTTTCGTACGAACCGCATCCGTAAGACGGAGCAGCGTGCAGTAGTGATGAATGTAGTCTTCAGAACAATTAACCTGAAATTTTGAGGACTCTTGGAATATTTTGGGTATTTTTGGAAACATTCCAATTCCCGGCTCTGGCTAAATGCTTTAGACATGCTAAGCATGCTAATTTTAGTAACCAGATGCCCTTAGTCTGA
>NW_010231865.1:0-3565 GCF_000690775.1 Eurypyga helias | reverse complement strand
CTACACCTAATAACTATCTCTGCATATCTTCAACGAGTACTGGGTGGCATAGCTGCCTGTGTTGGCAAAGGTACCGTTCTCAGTTCAGCTGTGGTTAAAGCCAACGGTTCAAATTCATATCGACCAAAAGTACTTCTAGGAAGATGATAGAACTGCTGAATCACAGAATCACAAAATGGTTTGTGTTGGAAGGGACCTCAAAGCCCACCCAGTCCCACCCCCTGCCATGGGCAGGGACACCTTTCACTAGACCAGGTTGCTCCAAGCCTCATCCAGCCTGGCCTTGGACACTTCCAGGGATGGGGCATCCACAATTGCGTGCAAGTTTTAGGATTAATGGTGCTCCATGGTTAATCTGTGTGATTTCAGTATGCTCTTAAGTTCTTACAGTAAGCTTTTTTTTTTTGTTTGGTTGCTTGGTTTTTAATGCAGGCCTCTGAAGACCTTCTGAGAGAGCACTACATTGACCTGAAGGAGCGGCCGTTCTACGACGGTCTGGTGCAGTATATGCACTCGGGGCCCATCGTAGCCATGGTGAGTTCCTGAGAATGAAGCTCGTTGAAGAAGCATACGCTGTTTAATTGTCTCACCTGCAATCAGACTGTGTTACCTATTGAATTCTAGTTTCCTTTTAAAGGGACTTAAAAACCTTGATTCAAATAATGTAAATGGGAAGATGCACAGTTAACTCCTTTTTCTTTAACCTTTCCTCCATAATCTTTCTCTCCTTTGAGGGAGAGGGCAGGAGTAAAGGGGGAAGCACCGCTGGGACCCTGAGAAACAGTACAATCCCCGCTCCATGAAATGCCATGCGTTAAGCAAGTTGAAAAATGGTGGTGCAATATTTTTACTATACTCCTAAGCTGTAGTGCCTTCAGAAGTTTTTTCACTGTAACCTCATTAGAAGGGATTTTCTCCTTTTCCCTTTGCAGTGTGTCTGTAAGAGAGTTCAGCTGGTGGTGGAGGTCTTCAGCGAGCGGGCAGCTTTGTAAGGCTGTTTCCCATCCTGGGCTTTAAAACTGTTCCCCTCCCATCCTTGGTGAGGGGAGGTGCGGTGCAGACGGGGAGAACCTCAGCAGGTCCTTCAAGAATCTGATAGAGAAACCGGAGACGACGTTTGTCTCACTGTTCCGAACATCTGGAATGTGATTTGTGCCGTGATGGACGGCGTTGTGTAATTCTGGGAGGAATGATTAACTCTTGCTATTTTATCTCCTGCTGAGATTTAATAACCTCACTGGATTTTTCTGTCAGGTGTGGGAAGGTCTTAACGTGATTAAGACTGGAAGAGTGATGCTGGGGGAAACTAATCCATTCGATTCAAAGCCTGGCACTATTCGTGGTGACCTCTGCGTTCAGGTTGGAAGGTATGTTCCACGGCTATCGCTGTCATCTAACAGCACGGAATGCCCAGTGGCTTGGCGTGATATATGTCACGGGATGTGTAGGAACTGGGCTCCATCCTCCTCTGTCTTACGGACCTGCCATTCCCTGTGCCCATGTAACGTTAGGATCTTTAGATGGAGATCGGGTTGTGGTCTTCCCCGTTGGCACAGACCATGAGCGGAGCTGGGAGCGCATACTCTGCGCCTGTCTCTACTTTACAGTCACTTAAAACTTCTCTGCATAACGGAGATCACTTCAAACCCAAAGGCTTGCCTTGCTTTGGGGATTGCATTACTTTTCCATCCACCTTTTCTTTTCCTAGGAACATCATTCACGGAAGTGATTCTGTGGAAAGTGCGGAGACGGAGATCAATTTATGGTTCACTCCGGAAGAACTGGTTGATTACAGAAGCTGTGCTCATGAGTGGATCTATGAGTAAAACTGGGCCTGTACCTTCTGCTATCCTCACGGTCTATAAACAGCTGGTAGGCTCTAGCTATTGCAAAGCCCTTCAGAAACCAGTAGGAACCTCTCTCGGTGAGATTGCTCTGTGGTGAATACTGAATGCAGTCAGTGTTTGCTGCTGCTCTGGGTACAAAGCTGCCAGGTTAGAGATGGAATTGTACTTTTTAAGAGCTGCTTCTGGGGGTGAGAGATGTGAGAGTGAAACACAGAGTGTGTGATGCATATATTTCCCTGAAACTGTAGTCAAAGAGGGTATTTCAGTAAATAGAAAACAGTGTGGTACAAATTTATTGGGTAAATAAATATGCAAACGGCTCGGTGACAGAGGGTAACATTGTTAAAATGTTCGGGGACAACTGGTGGTACGTAAATCTATTGATAGTATTCCCAAATGTTGAGGATTGAGCTTGATAGCAAGTCAGGAGAATCCCTACGTGCAACACGGCTGCAGCAAAAAGCTGACGTCTCTCTCCAGAACGCGCCGGCCTGCGCCCAGAGCGTGGCTCTGCTTAAAATGAGAGCTGTCCTCTGGCTTGACGCTATTCCCACTTGCCTTTTCCCCCCGCCCCAGGATTTATTTAGCATTTTAAGGAAGGATTAACAGGCCAGGCTTTCCGAAATGCCCTTTTATGTAGGAAGAAGATTAATGTGAGGTAGCTGAGGGGGATCTACCTTGGGGCACTTTACCGTAGCCGCCGTCTGACGTGTTGCAGAGCAGCAGTGATGTCTGCTTCCCCGGCTGGCTCTGCCCTCGTTGCCGTTCTTTCCCTCATTGCTGGAATTTCCAAGCAAGCCGTGCATGGATAAGGTGTTCCAGAAGTGACTTCAGCGTGGGTTTTTTCATGTCTTTGAGCACGAAAAGAAACCCAGTCACGATGCTGAAGGTGTTCAGTGGAGGAGTCTGCCTCCATCAGAGCAAACAGCCCCTTGCAGAATTTTAACAACCAGTACACACCAGCTCTACGGGACGAGGAACAACCAGTGTGTTGGGGTCAATATTACGGATTTATTTACCTGCAGCGTTGGATTGATGAAGAGTTTAATGAGATTAGTTGTTCCAACTCCTAGATTCCTGGCCTGCAGTGAGTTGTTCTCAAACGCTAAGCCATGCAAGGAATGTTGAATTCAGTGCTAAAGGTACTTCAGGAGGACATCTAACTCCCCAAAAGAGATGGTACAAACCCCCTGTTGGGCGTTGCCGATTCTTAAGTGAAATAAAAGGAAATTTTCGTTACATTGTCTTGGATCTAATTAATGAGTAAAAGGACAGGGAACAAATTCCCTGACTGCCAAACTGCACGTGAGGTTGTTGGCTTCCCATCTGGAAACGTAGAGCGTGACGGAAGATCGGTAACAATAAAAGTAAGGGTTGTGAGAGAGAAGGGAACGTGAGAAACGAGATGGGTCTCCGGCTCCGTTTTCACTTGAAGGACTGCTTGAGCTTTCTTTGTCTTGACTTGCTCACTATGAAATAGAGAAAACTGGCTCAGGCGGGGACGTGGGGGTTGCCAGAAAGCTCCTGGTTAGTATTTCTGAAGCGCTGAGGCCAAGGGGAGGTGGAGGTGAGCCGTCTCACGGCGAAACGCAATACCCCGCGTGTCAGGGCGGTCTGACACCCAGTCTCTCCCGTTGCAAGTGGCTCAGCAGGAGGCAGGACGGGTACCGTGAGGACATTTCGGAAGTGCTGGCATTGCAGATAGAATCATAGAATCA
>NW_010231864.1:0-15486 GCF_000690775.1 Eurypyga helias | reverse complement strand
CCTTTCAGCTGTATTATATTTCCAGGTTATGGCTAGCCCTACTAAAATTTAGTCGCTCCTCATAAGACATATTCTCCAGACCCCTCTGATGAATGTACTTCATCAGAGGAGATAAAGGAACAGACCTTTCCCTATCGGTAATGCCTGTGTGCTCAGACTTGTGCATTTCCTCCAGTGTTTTTTTTTTTTTTTTTTTTTTCCTAAGTCCATGTTAAAAACAGGGAAGTGGATGATTTAAGATCTTGAGAATACTACTCCTTTTTTTGCAGGCAACTATCCCTCAACCCAAAGTATGTTTGTTCCTGAGGCTGTAAATCTACATTGCACAGCAGAATCCACAGCTGGTTAGGGCAATTGAAGGGCAAGTCTTGTTGAAGTCAACAGGGCTGTGCTATTCAGCACCTCAGTTTTATGCACAAATTACTATAAACACCCTAGGGTTATATCCAAGTATTCTGACTTTGCCTAATCTTTTCTGTTTCAAAAGGTTAAGTCTGTTATCATCTTAGCTGGTGTTACATTTTATATCCTATGTCAGTACAATATACACACTGCAATAATATAGTAAATAAAAATATATGTGCAACATTGAATGATAGATATTCCACTTTGCTCTTAATAAGTAAGTAAGCTGTAGACATAGAGAACTTGATCATAATAGGCTCTGGGATGTGTACACATGTCTTATCTTTTAACCTGGAAAACTGTCTTTGTTTTATTGTGAAGTATTTTGAAGGCTGAAGCGTGTGTATATCACAATGGAAGATAGCCATATAGAACAAGACAGTGTGATTAAATGACATCAAAGAATACTGTGTAATCAGAAGGTCTGTTCTCCTTACTTATATGAATTGTTTATTTTTGGGAAAGACACTTTATGACCTATCTTTTTCAGTCTTTCCAGACTAAATTGTGTTACCGGGTATTTACCTCTGCTCACCAAAGGCATTATTCAAAACTAACTTTATTTTCCCTCTCCAAAACTCTTTCTGTATTACCCTGAGTTACCCCCTTATACTGTTGTTGACTTGGAGATATTTTTTGCTTTGCATTTTTCTTTTATCCCTAAAATCCATTTCCTTTTATTTGTTGTTATGACTGATTCTCTTTTGTGCCGTTTCTTCAGCATTTCTGCCTTACTTCCATTCACTTCACCTTTTTTATTCTTACCTGATGATTTCAGTGGCCAGCTCTTGAATCAAAAAATCAAAACGTCTTTTGCTATCTACCCAGATATTTCTTTCTCCATTTTTGCTATCTACCCAGATATTTCTTTCTCCATTTGCTTGAAATTTCTTGAATATCTTTACTCTAAATGAACGCACTCATCGCTCCCAGCTTCCTGCTTACCCCAAATGTATTTGACGTATCCTTCAGTCTCAGTTCAGCTAAGGTTTTCTACAACAGTGCAGAGCCTTTATGGTGAAATATGGAGTGTGAAGTGTGGCTGTACAGATGAACTGGGAAACACTGAACTTGGTGTTTGTCTGAAACTTTGTTCCAGCTGCATTTGATAGGTTCTGGGCTAGAAGAAGGTAGCACTCAGACTTTAAAGCACAAGTGCATGTCCTGAGTTCTTTCTCTGCCTCTGCAGAGCAATTGTGTGCACTGGCATGTTCTTCAGACTTACTGCAGAGGTACAGAATAGCTGTGTGTACATGGACAGCATGTCTGCTTCTGTTGAGTGTGCCTGGAAGAGTTCCCTTGCATGTGCATTTGATGCCTGAAGCCTCTTCACGTGTCTCCATCTGCATGGGATCAACAGTCTGCCTAATCATCCAAAGGCAACCTTCCTTTAAAGAAAGGAAGGATGATGCCTATAGCTATTTCCTACCGAGTGCCAAAAGTGTTGAAACATCTCCCAGGAGGCAGGAGACCAAGATAAAATATTTTTCTCTAAAAAAGTCAAACCCCATTACTCTTGCACTCAGAACAGCCTATCTGCTGGCATGGATGAGGACAGAATCTGTTTTTCCTTTGAAAACTCTTTTGGGAACACAACATTGTTGGAGATTGAGGGAACAAGGTTCAGGATGACTGCATCACATACTCTTCTGGCAGAGGAGATCTCTAGTGTTGGTCTCTGCTCTTAGTAAAATTTCTATATTTTTATCCATTGAATGAGAAGAAAGATTCCCTTTGCCTGTCTTTTGAGGATTAAAAGCCTTGGCTTTTGTTTATGCTTTGATTTTTACTGTTATGGCTAACTACACAGGACTCTTCAATCAGTCTCCATTGTATTAGCTACAGCATCCAAAGGGAGAAATGCAAGTACTTGTATCCAGTCACTGAGTGCTTTTGGCACAGGGCTAGCCATAACCTAGCAAGCAAAGCTGGAGACCTGCAGGATTCAGCCTCTGCACAACAAAGGCAGAAGACAGGTTTGAGCAATGATGGTTAGCCTGAGGCAGGTTAGCCTGCATGTACTTCATAGGACACACTTGGTGACAGCCCTCTGTGTGCAGACTGTAGATCTGTGGAATCCAGGAGCAATTTTCTTCTGGCCCACTTTCTATGGAAATGACACTACAGAAGGAAGAATTATTATGCGGTGAGATTTTGCCCAAGCATGGAATAAGAATGCATTTGGGGCACGAATCTAGACCCTGAAGCTGGGAGACACTCAATGGTCACAGCTAGAAATGAAGGAGGATGATAGAGGGCTGCATTTGGTTTAAAAATCCTAATTTTTAGTAGAATGTAAATCCCAACACATTTTGGTACTCAACTTTTCATCATGTGATGACAGGTGTTTGAAGAGATAACTTGTTCTGCTCTGCTCTGACCCACAGGTCCTTACTATATTTTTATATAGGGGTTCAAAGTTGTGTTTTTTGTGCCTGAGTTGTTAGACTCCCTGACTGCTCTGCAGTTCTCTTTTCAGACCGTGCTGCAAATCACCATGCAGTTTGGCAGTCAGTGGAAGCCCTCTCTTCTGGGGCTTTCAATATGCATGTGTGGCAGACAGTTGAGCAGCTGAGGTTTGGTAGTGTCGGCAGAAATTTTTCTCTCACATTACTCCAGGACAGTGGCAAATTCAAAATTTGAGCTTGAGGAGCTGCTGAAAAATAAGGCTTGTTAGTCCTGATTGCTTTTCTATATGACTGTTGTATATAGCGGCCTGGGGAATCCTGTCACTTTCTGTCAGTGTTGAGTGTGGATGTTGGAAACATAAAGGCTTACAGACGTTTCCAGATCCTAGTAAACAGCAGTAAACCTTCCATAAACCTGTATACCCTGTTAAAAGGAGCAGTGCACATTTACAAGCCGCTGGAAATCCACATGCTCTTTTTCTCTGTGGGTGTGCAGAATGTTGCTCTGACCCGTAGATGCAGTTTTAGCTTCTCTTCCCACAAAATACTAGCACGTTTGTTATCTGCTCCCTGTAAAGCTTTTGGTTAGTGACTTACTGTCATCCCTCTCTCTTCCTGTGAGAAGTGGAAGCTTAAACAACTGAAGCTTGGTCCATGTGTTCTGTTACCCTCAGGAGCCCAGAATATTTGCTGTCATTTACACCATGTCACTTTGCAGTTGTTGGGATACACATACAAACTGCAGGTTGAACACAATTTGGGGAGAAGAGGTAACAAAAGAAATCAAACTGAGTTCCAAAAGCTGTTTTTATTATATCACTAGCGAATGTTTATGGGAACAAGATGAAAGGAAGTGCATAACAGGTTTATATCCAAGATCCATTCATGCTGATATATTATTTTTGAACCTTAGAGAAAGAGTAGTCTAGCCTGTCCTTGATGTGCAGCTGTAATCACAACTATAAATAACTGTTAGACTTGATTTTTTAAATCAAGTCCAGGAAAATCTCACATATTTGGAAAGGAAGGAAAATGCTCCTTTTCACTTCTACCTTACATGCGAGAAAAACTGAAATATGAACAAGCAAGCGATACATAACACTTCATCGTGTTGATCTGAAAATGTCTGAGTTCATGGGGATGCTGTGTCACCCAAAAGAAAATCTGCTTCCACAAACAAGATAAATCAAAGAACTACAAAACTGAAGATAAATAAACAGAGAATTCTCACCAAGTGTTCGAGGGAGATGGATGCTTGTAATGTGTAATTCTGAACTAAGAATGAAAAAATCAAGTGGCATGACGCAAGAAAGCAGGTGTTCTGCAATACAAAAGAGAAGGAATGGAATGTGTTTATAATTTGGCTTCTGAGCCAAGACAGAAAAGAGCTCTTGGCAATGGTGCATATTAATACTGATGAGAGAACTTCAGTGGATATCTTAAAGATCATAGTATCTCTTTTCAGAGAGGAAAAAAGGGTGGCATTTTGAGGTATGTAATCTAGATTCACTGAGAAACCAATTCCTTTAATGTTTCCTCCTCTTAATAAATAGTACTTATTAATAAATAACATTGGGTCTGTGAACTTCTGGACCCTCTTAACTATTTATAAAGGAAAAAAATCGTAACAAAATATTTGCATAATATTGATTTCAGTAAGACACTTTGACAGGTGTAAGGACTGACATAAATTTACACATGCTTCTAATTAGAGTGTTGTCTTTTAAGTGAAATGATGAGGTAAGATACTCATGCAGTTGTAAAACAGATGAAGTTCTTGCCTGACTTGTAACACAATATGTATGGATTAATTTCCTATAAATACTTTTAATAGCTGTTTCATATGGTTTGTTTATAAATTAATCAGATTTTAAATAAAGACTCTAGGCTTCAGGTACTATATATTCCCTTCTAAAGAGATTTCAGTAAGAGGTCTGCATCACAAAAAGGAAATTGAAAGGCAGCTGAAGTTTCCTATCATAGTCACAACCTAAGGGGAACTGCTTTTTTCCCTGTATTTACTTGTCAACTTTCATTTCAGGTTGGCACCATACACAGACAGAGCTTATGGGATATGCTTTCTCTTTTTCAGTATTAGATATCTATCTTCTGAGTTGGCAACTAAGAAGACAAATCCAGACTCATGGAGGTTCATATTTAAAGGACAAGAGGCAGTGGATACAACCTGAGACATGGGATATTTTTCCTTTTTCCTTCCCTTTCCATGAGGGTGTGATGTTCCATCCTTGGTCTGTTCAAAACATGACTGTAGTTCTGGTGCAACCTGTTTTTACTATACTCACTATGAACAGTAGATTGGATGAAATGAGTAAAGGAGGTTCCCTTACAACCTGCATAGTTCTGTAACTCCTAATAAATAGTTGAAATATGAGAAAGTTACAATCATTTACCTAAATCAAGTGGTAGAACTGCTCATTTAAATATTCTTTAACATCTGAAAATGTCCTCTTTATTAATGTATTAAAGCCTTCTTTTGGAAATAGCAAGTCATTAATTGCATTACAGTGTAGCTTTGCAGTGTAACAGAAGTCAGTGACAGTTCCCTGTGACAGGGAATGGTAATTAAAACATTTGTTTTTCTGGTCACTGTAATGACTGACAAAATGCCTGTCTCGCTCTGTTGTCATGCTGAAAGTGGTAAATAACAAGAATAGGAGGACTGTACATGTTCTTGCTGGAGGCTGGAAGGGTATCATCATCAGCAGATTCAGAAGTCTTAGAAGATTTTTTCTTACATGTGTTCAGTCACTTTCTGAACTCATGTAAAATTTCAGCATTCACTGTTTCCTGGGGTGAGAAGCTCACAGCTTATTGTACATTTTGTGAAGAATTGCCTCCTTTTGGCTGTTTTGGATACACTTTCTGAAATTTTGCCTAATGGCCTCTAGTTTTCGTAGTGGAAGAGACAGGGATCTGTTTACTTTTCCCATACCTTGTGTGGTTTTACAAATCTTTTTTTTTTATCTTCCTTTTTATCAGTAGCCTTTGTTTCAGGCTAAGGCATTCTAGGCTATTCTTTAGATAAATATGTATATCTCTGTGTGTGTGATATCTTGGGAAAGATGGTGACCACAGCTGTGGGGTGGTGGTGATGTCCACTCAGAAAAAGAAAGACTGTGGTGAGTAGTCTTAATTCCCAGAAGTCAGCAGCTGCCAATACTTGTACCTTTAGTTTATTTTCTGAAGCCTGGCAGGAGGTATTCCCCAGCCCATGAGACTCCTCAATTTTTTTCACTGAGAGAGTTACTTTCTATTAATCCTGTGTGTGTTGGTTTCGCAGTGGTGGTCTTTGCTACCGCACCAGACAGGCTTTCCTGGAAACAAAACAAATTACTGCTTATCATGAATTAAGGCATCACAGTGAGAATTTCATCTACAGACTTAGCAAAAAAATCAGAAGTAAACATAAAATGGAGCTTTGCTATATGCTTACAAATATGACACTTTTATAGCATTTCTAGTGTCTACGACAAAGTTTTTGTTTCCATTCCTCCTCCCTTGATCTACCTGTCCTCCTCTTTTTCTCTTCCTTTGGTACCCCTTTCCCCCTCTCTCTTTTCCTCCTCCTGTGATGTGCCTTAACGTGCATATCCCTCCACTCATGCAATGTGTAGTCATCACATCTGGACTCATTCTTAAATCTCTTACCCTCACCCCAGTACTGTCTCTTTTATTTGTTACCATAGAGACATTTTCTTCTAAACTTGATTCTTTTATAGCAGCCATACTTAGGGACTGGGACTTCAGTTTAGAATTTTCTCTTTCTATCCCTGTATGATGAATGTGAGCAGCTAAAACATAATAATAAGTTTTGTAAACCAAGGACACACCAATTCCATTACAGATTATACTGCAGTAAGCTAAAATGTGAAACACTACGAGTCCTGAAATGGAGTTTTCTGAAAGTTTTTTCTCCTTATAGCAAAATATAATTAATTCTGTAGCAGTAGGACACATAGAAAATGTGTACCTTTCTCTGTAGATCATGATTTTTTTTTTAGGATTGGATGCATGATAGAAAAGCATGCCCTTTGGCAGCTAATGGTGAAATCTGGACTTATTTTGCTAATTGAACAAAAAGCTATGATGGACTTTAGGAGCAAAGGGAATATAATTTTTCTTGTTGGCTCAGACTCAACCAGGAAGTACCGCAGGACAAGATGGATGAGAGAAGAGGTAATGACATACATAGTTGTTTATTTCTAGGTCACTTACTTGAATCTGATCCAGGTCCATACCACCTGAAATTTCTTGCAAATTAAAAGCTGCTTAAACATGAAATGAGTTGTCATTGCCTCTACTGCATTATAATTTATTTATCTTCCTTGATTTTTTAAGCTGAAGTGACAAACATTGCACAAATAAAAGCAACTGCTGGTATAAGTTTTGCTGCAATTGGATAGGTGCCAATGTTTTATTACAGAAATCATTCTCTCAGCAAGCACTATCTGCAAGATTGACCCTGCAGTCAGGTCCTAACATCCCTGCAGAGAAGGGAATGTTTTAATGGCCTGGGTAAACAACTCCTAACCACAGGGTAAGAAACCAGTTGACAGGAAATTCCTTTTTGGAAAGTGGATAAATAAAGTCCCTAGCAGCTGCAAGTGTATTCTCAGGGTAGGTGCCATCTGGACCATCATTTCATATGAACCCTCTTAGGGGCACAAACCCTATGAATTCAAAATGCTGCACCCTGTTTTCATAGCATGAAGCCTGGTTATTCTCAGAGTCCTCACTCCAACCCGTGTTTTCAAGACTTCAAGGTACCTGTCTGCTCTGTCTTCTAGGAGTCTGGGCAAGGTTTCCTTCAAATACTATTTGCATTCATCAACGGTTACCAAGCTGGTGATGTTTCAAATGAAATTTTGTTTCACTGGAAAATTTCTGACCAGCTGTTCTCCCAGCAACCTCTGTTTCTAATGCTGCCTGTATGAAGTTCTAATCTCTCTGAAACTGAAGGCCCTAGATGATGGATGAATACAAAATAGTGGAACTAATATGGTGCATGCTAATCTTCTTGGCTCAAAAACTAGATTTTGATGATTCACGTCCTGTAGCCATCATCTAATAGCTGTCTATTTTTGCTAGCTATTTCAATTGTGAGCCTTTTCAGGCATGGATGTCTACCTCATTTTTTATGCTCAGAACTTTATAAAACTCTATAAAATAATAATTGCCCTTATTACTCCCTGCCATGAAAGTCTTGTGACTAAAAAAAGAGAAAGTTTTGCTCTAGCTTTGTGCTCCAACTCCAGCAACACTGTGCTTTTCATCCATGCATATCCCATTACTTATGTAAATTAGATTGCAAATAGAGGTAATTTATAACAAATAATTAATGTCTAAAGTGGAATGCACTTGTTCCTGATCTGATATGGGAGAAAATTTTCTTTAAGTCCATATTCATGTCCAATTTAGAATTGTAAGGTAAGGACAAGGTAAGGGTAAGGGTAGAATCAATTTTATGATGTCTTTGTGATGGAGTTTTTTCAGTGTACTAAAACTGACCACCCCCGCCCCCTCAAAAAAAACCCCAGAAAAAGCTAACAAAGGAGATTGTCAGTTCAGAATTGTTCTGCTCAGGTAGTGTAGACAAAACAGTGGTGGTCTCCTCTAAAGTATATCTAAAATAAAGATCCAGAATCTGACCAAACTTGTCAAATATTGGTCCTTTCACAGGGCAGACTGCTTAAGCAAGTTCAGACACTAGATTTGTGCTCTTATTTCTCAGTACACAGGTTATATGTAGAACTGAATTGCAATTGATTCCCCAGAGGGAATTTAGGGTGATGTAATTGTTTTCAGTACAGGGTTAACAAGGAGGATGGTATTAAAAGTGATTTTGTCTGTGCACTGCAAAAAGCTTTGGTCTTTTTTTTTTTTTTTACTTTCTCCAAGAACAGAAACTTTCTGAACCATTTTATTTTAGTACAAACACAACAAAAGTCTTAATTATGAAAGAAGACTGTAATACATTACAAATATCTGCATTTTAAGGCTGGTTTATAGTTTGAAGAATGTGTAAGAACTTCGAAAGCTGAATACAGCAAGTCCTGTGGGCCAGGGTCCCAGTTGCTCGAGGAACATGACTATACTGGGGACCATCATTGGGCACAGAGACTGATGGGATAGAGTTTATCTTCCCCAAGACAGAGTTCCAGGGCCCTGGAAGCAAAGATAGGTTGAACATTTGAGAAAGTGATGGCTGGTGCTAGATGCTCAAGATCTGACAGAAGGTATTACAATGTCACTTCAGTGTAGCCTGCCAAGCAATTTACAACACCCTGAAATAAAAGGATTGGGCTACCAAGGGTGGGGGATGTTGGAGAGTTATGAGGGTGGGGGTTCAACATAGACGTGAAAGACATCTAATCCAAAACTGTTTTTCCCATTCAGAGAACTTCTTGAATGGGAATTTTCATGCTTCAAAATCCAGCAACCTGGTACAGACTGAGGATGTTGAAGCTAATCAAAGATTAGAATTTCAGATGTCACATCTACTGTGCAGTGACTTCCATCATTTTGTTAAAAGGTAGTTCATTATGAATCAGATTGCTGGAAAAAAATGTGAAAATTCAGTGAAAAAAAAGTGTTGTTTATTTTTTATTTTTCTTGAAACTATAATCTGTGCAAATATTTCTAAATGTATAGGTGTGTTTTAAGCCAATACGGGAATATTGCCCTGCAGAGTACCAGACTAATTCAAATGTATAACAGAAATTTAATGGCTTGTTCTCTTCTACCCTCTGTAGGCAATGCAGTATATTGATTTGAATTTTGTGTAAGTACCAACCTGCACATATATTCAAATGTTTAGTGGAAGCACTAAATTGTGATCCGATTGATAAACACTCTGGTTAATAGTCTCATTGAAGGGGAGGACTTCACAACATAGCTGTGACCAGAGTGCTACTGAATAATTCCAGTGAAATACAAATTTAGACAGAAATATAAATGCATTAAACAAAAAACTATGTTCATCCTCATTTTCTCATTAACAACTGATCATAATTTACTGTGATATCATATTTTATTATCTTCCAGAAGAAAATGTGCATAATTTCTGAAGAAGGAGAATTATTAAGTTTTGCAGAAATACGTTGTTGAAATCAAAGACAAATGCTTCAAATTATTAGGCCTCCACTCTTTTAACTTAATGAATAAATCATAAAAACAAGATGAGAAAGAATAACTCAATCTGCTGAAAATTGTGTCCTTGAGAAGAAAATGAAAAGATGCCACAGTACAATAGTCACTGCTCTTCTTTGAACATGAGTTCTTGCATTTATCAGACTAGCAGTAAGATGCCAGGGCATAAGGAAGATGCAGTTCTCATATTAGTGATGGGTGTAGTGTAGATCATTAATATTTTCCTGCAAAAGAAATGCAGTAATTTTTTAATGAGTTTTGGAAAATTTATTAACTGTGTGTCTTTTCTGTTGCTGCTGCTCTGTTATCCTGAGGCATTCACTTTCACAAGAAAAACAGAAGGGAAACTTCAAACAGCTATCCCATTATCATTTTCAGGTTAAGCTGTTCCCCATTTCACAGCCAAATCCTGGAGGAAATAGCAGGGAGCTGATGAATATAAGGCCCACTGGTGGAATACACAGATGCTCAGGATGGTGAGCAAACACCAAGGAGGAGGAAGGGGGTGAGACGGAAAAAGTCTTGTTGCTGGGAATAAAAGAGGAAAGGGAGTTACTGCGAGCGAAGTAGAGAAAATTTGATTGCATTTTTTTAATACAGTGAAGCTTCACATATTTTCTCTATGAAAAGAAAGAACAAAACCTCATTCTAATAATGATACAGTGCATTAAAAAGAATATCTGATTATACATCTCCAAGACAGTGAACAGCTGTGCTCTTGGAATTATTTAAAAAGCTGAAAGGTATATCCAAATGGTTCTCTGTAGCTGAGTAATGGTGCCATTTGTATTAAGCACAATGTTCCATTGATATATGCTATTTAATTTTATGTTAAAAGTTTTGTACAGTCATGATGAAGAGCCTAGGCATTTGTCTAGCGATAAAAGAAAGAATCCTGTAGCAGATGAAAAGACAATTGTAACAGTGTGCACATTATTCTGTTGCTGACAAAGTGGACATGAAAACCTTAAAACACTTCCCATTTCAGTAGAAAAAAAAAAATCTTCTTACCAGAATAGCAATCCCAAAAGACTTTGTTCTGATTTAACTTTTCATTGTCTGGTTTTAGATGAAAATATGCAGTTCACCAATAGCAATAGTGGAGGGATATCCCAGTGGAAGTGGGGAACCTCAGAGAAGACAGTGAGGCCAAGAGAGATCACAGTAGGGTGTTCAGTGGTGGTTCATGGAGGTGAGAGAGCTTTGGAGAATCAGTGGGGAGATGGGGGCTAAGGGTATGTAAAATAGGAGTCACTAAACTATTTCCAGGGAAATCTTAAGGAGTTGGATGCAGGTTTTCTTCTCATTGCTGCTATCCCTTAGCAGACTATTTGCCTCTCTTGGTACCTACCCGACTTTATCCCTGGGGAGAAGCCCACTGTACCTTTTTTCAGCATCTGCTGCCCAAGGAACAAAGCAGTGAAAGAGCCAAGTCTGAAGCTGAGCAAGGCTGCCCCTTGCCAGGGAGAGGGCAGTGGGGCCAAGAGGTGCCCTGGGGACCAGCTGCCCTTGCTGGGGAATAACAACATGTGGGAAGGTCCCCACAGATCCCCAGCCCTTCTCTTGAAAGTGACAGAGCAGTGGGCCCAGCAAGCACCACTTGTGCAGGTGTACACCTCTGTCCGCAGCTCCCGTCGGCCTCCTCCAGCCTGCTGCCCCCAGTGGGGCCACCCCAGTGCTTCCCACAGAGCTTCCCCAGTGCCCAGCCAGCAGCTGGCTCTGGTTCTTTTTTTTTTTTTAAGTCTGAGTAATCACTGTCCAAAAGCTACATTGACTAAAACACCCATTTGCAATTTGGCTGCTGAACTTGTTATTTTTAATTGGTTATTCTGCTTCGGGTGGGTTCTCAGTGTAGGGACAGATCAGTTTGACTTAGAGAGTTAATGTGCTGTCACCTGTTTCAGCTAGCAAAACATCCTGTACCTATTTCATCCTTATGTATCATCTTCATTCATTTAAAGAGCATCAACATTTATATGTTTTGTCTTGTACATCTAGAAAGTAATTTAAACTTTCCAGTTCACTATTTTCCCCCTCTCAAAGTGGAGCAGGAAAGAAACTCTGAGTTTTACCTTTATATTGTCTTTCATTCCTGTTATGTATCTGTTGCTTACCATGAGTTTAAGAAAATGTGTATAATTTTGCTTGTACAGAATTGTTTTTACTCAAGTTCTTCCAATACTTACAGAAATGAATAAGTAACATTCCAGTTACTTTTCTTTTAAACAGGAGGGAGTATCAATCTTTTATAGCCATAGAAAATGAGAACCTGTGAGATTAAATATCCCTGGAGAAGTATATGGCAGGTGAAAAGACAGTTAGGTTTCCGGTTTTTCACTGTTGTGTTTAAATAATAACACTCCAGGTTGTTTAAATAATTTTTTTCTTATTTCTGACATGTTAATGCTCTACATTTTCTATGTTATTGAAAATGCAAACACTGTCTCAGGGGTCAAAGCAAAGAGGATGGGCTTTTGAGATGGGATTTCATTCCCAGAGATTATTATATTTATGAGTCTTACTGTCTTCTTTGCAGGATGCAACACTCCCCACAATCTCTTTTGAACAGGTAAGCTAAAAAGGCCCTCTGCTGTGGAACTGGGAAGACAGGGAGGTAAAAACACATGGTGAAAATTGGTTAAAGTCTGTGATAATGGACATCATAAACTGTGAATAGGAGGCTATGCCCTAGAATCATAGAAGGGGTTGGGTTGGAAGGGACCTTAAAGATCATCTAGTTCCAACCCCTGTGCCATAGGCAGGGACACCTTCCACTAGACCTGGTTGCTCAAAGCCTCATCCAGCCTGGCCTTGAAGACAGCCAGGAATGGGGCATCCATAACTTCTCTGGTTAACCTGTTCCAGTGCTTCTCCACCCTCTCTGTGAAGGATTTCTTCCTGATATCCAATCTAACCCCACCCACTTTCAATTTAAACCCATTACCCCTTGTCCTGTCACTACAGGCCCTTGTAAATAGTCCCCCTCCATCTTCCTTGTAGGTTCCCTTCAGGTACTGGAATGCTGCCATAAGGCTCCCGGAGCCTTCTTGTTACTGGTTTCTACTTAGACATTGAGCCATTGACTCCAACATTTTAAGTGAGACCACCCAGCCAATTCCTTATGCACTAGGTAGTACACCTGTCAAAACCATGTTTCTCCAGTTTAGGGACAAGGATGTCATGTGGGACAGCCTCAACCTCTTTGCACAAGTCCAAGTAGATTCCGTCAATTGCACTTCCCTTATCCACCAAAGCTGTAAACCTGTCATAGAAGGCCACCATATTCATCAGGCATGATATGTCCTGGGTGAAGCCATGCTGGCTGTTATCAATCACCTCTTCAGTTTCCCTGTGCCTTAGCATAGTTTCCAGGACGATCTGCTCCATGATCTTGCCAGACACAGAGGTGAGACTGACTGGCCTGTGGTTCCCCAAGTCATTCTTCTTTCCTTTTTTATAAATAGGGGTTATGTTTCCCTTTTCCAGTCAGTGAGAACTTCAACAGACTGCCACAACTTCTCAAATATGGTGGATAGTGGCTTGGCAACTTCATGCACCCATTCGCTCAGGACTCGTAGATGCACCTCATCAGGTCCCATGGACTTGTGCAACTTTAGGTTCCTTAGATGATCATGAAGCTGGTTTTCTACAGTGGGTGCTTCTTCATTTTCCTAGTTTCTGTCTTTGCCTTCTACCACTTGGGCAGTGTGGCTTGAGTACTTGCTAGTGAGGAATGAGGCAAAAAAATTTAATTACTTCAGCCTTCTCCATACCCTGGGTAACCACGTCTCCTGTTTCCTGGATAGGGCCCATATTTACCCTAGTCTTCCTTTTGTCACTGACATACCTATAGAAGCCCTTCTTGTTGCCCTTGACAGCCCTGGACAGATTGAATTCTATCAGGGCTTTATCTTTCCTAACCTGACCCCTGGTTGTTGAAACAATTTTTCTGTATTCCTCCCAGGTTACCCGTTATTGCTTTCACCATATATAGGCTTCTGTTTTGTGTTAGAGTTTGTCCAGGAGCAATTTGTTCATCCATGCAGGCCTCCTGGTGTTTTTGCCTGACTTCCTTTTTGCTGACATGCACAGCTCCTGAGCTTGGAGGAGGTAATCCTTGAATATTAGCCAGTTCTCTGGGAGGGCCCCATGAAAGGCTTCATCCCATGGTACTCTACCAAGCAGACCCTTGAAAAGGTCAAAAACCTGCTCTCAGGAAGCCCAGGGTAGTGAACTTGCTGTGTGCCCTCCCCGCTGACCTAAGTATCTTTTCATGGTCACTGCAGCCAAGGCTGCCCTTGAGCCTTGTATACCCCACCAGCTACTCCTTGTTGATGAGAACAAGGTCCAGCTTGGCACCCTTCCTCGTTGGCCAGATCTGACTGACCCTTTCGAATCCCTTCCTGTTTGACCAGGAGGACTGACGAAAAAACTACGTGGGCACGAGTCCCTTACTGCTGCTTGCAGGGCTGTGTAACCCTTTTTGATGCTTCTCAGACTGCTCCTGGCTGCATCACTGGCACCCACGTGAAACAGCAGCAGCGGATAATAGTCAGTGGACTGTACAAGGCTTGGTAATCTCCTGGTGATGTGCCTCGTACAAGCCTCCGGTAAGCAGCACACATCCCCAAAGAGTGTCAGGTCACTTTACCAAACGCAGTTCGGCAGATACTATGAATAAAGTAGCTGTGCAGAAAGCTTGAATTCTATCCTGAAGACAGATTTTTCACTGAATTGCACAGAATGAAAAGGTGCTTCTGTAAGTTACCAATAAATGAGATCGCAGAGCTGAGTCTAAATTTAAAACTTTTCACTGCATAAGCCAATAATGTACAAAGTGCATAACCAAATTCTCAGGTCTAAGGCTCTGTGTTGCTGGTATAGTGGATAAGCCAAAACAGAATGAGTCCTTGATTTTCACAAGTACTGCAAAATGCACGGTAAGCATTGTCATGGTAGTATCTTAAAAAGGGTTTGCACAGAGTTAATGCTACTACATCAGAAATGTACCGGTCTTACTTACCCAGCTGAACAGAAGAGGACAAGCAACATGAAGGAAAGTTCTATAAATACATACAACTCCAGTTTTAAGTTTTTATAAGATTATAGAAAGAATTAACTGGTGATTGAATTAAATGCATTAATTTGTTTGTATTCCTTATATTCTTCCACTGTGATAGTCTGTGAATTTTAATTAGCTTATGAATTTTTTTCTTTGATTATAAGCAGATACTAGACAGGGTGAGAATTTAATTTTGTGAGTGTCATTTCCATTACTTGTGAATAATTGTTATAGGAATACTTAAGGTCAGAATAATTATGATTTTAAGAGATGGTTTATTGCCTTGATTACTTTTTCTTATGTCTAATAAGGAATTTGGTAAGTTGAACTTTTAAAAATTTTAATTTCTGTAGCTGAATTTATTGACTAAACAATTTACAGTGACATTATGTTAGCTACTAATTAAAAAACACTTGGAGTACTGTGCTGGGTTCAGCCAGG
>NW_010231863.1:0-10352 GCF_000690775.1 Eurypyga helias | reverse complement strand
CCTTGCCATGCAGACCCAATACATGCAGAAAGATCAAAGATAGACAAGGGCACAGCCTCACTCTCTGCTCTTGATTATGCTATGTGCAATTACTCTAATCATGCAGAGGTAAGTGGGTGAGTCAAGATGTTTGTTCATTAAGAGGAACTGAAGATTGGAGAAAGCATTTCTTGCAACCTGCAGAATCCAGAGTGATTCTTTCGTATTTCCCTGCTAACTGAAGGGGCAGTGCTTTAAGCAGTGGCAGAAACTGGTGTGCTTACTAGCCTCTTGCAGCATTTTTCCTGTCCCACTGTGCCTGTGTTGATCCTGCTTGATTTCAGACTGAGCTGCTCGATGCTTCCTTATCCAGCTGCTAACCTTTCACAAGCTATCTATCAGTTTTCTGTCACACGATTGACTGTATTTGTTGAGAAGGTAAGAGCCAAGCAATTCTTAAAGTCATTCCAGCGCAGTGTACATCAGGCTGTCTCATAACTTTTCCAAGACCTTGGTTTTGATCCTGTGAAAAATAAAGGGAGACTTAGACATGAACCTATAATTTTACTCCAAGTCTTCCAAATGTTCTGGCTTTTATTTTGTTTGGAAGTCTTGTCATTGTGTGGGGATTTGAAGCGCTGTCAGAAAGACATTTCTCTACCGAATCCCCATCCAGGCAGAAATACAAATAACCAGAATTTTCAAAATAGCTTTAGAAAAAACTGTTACTATTAAATTCTTAAAACCTATATAATTCCCAGGTGATCTCATTTCCCAGGTAGATGATATCAGTAACACTAAACACCTGTAAGCAGCCTGCCCTTTGTAAAGGATAGTACGTTTGCAGAACTGTTAATTGTAGAAACTGAGTAATAACTGCATTAGTCATCTGTAAAAACTGAACATGAAGCTTCCGGTTGTAACAGCGTAGGCACCTACTGCAGGCTGCATGTGCATGAATAGCCATGTTATCCAAAAGATTTAAAAGTCTCCAACTGAAATTATTCACATTGCACTGAATAGCTTTCCTAATATAATAATGCTAGGACTAAATTCCTTTGTAGCATGACTCCAGTGAGCACTGTTTGCTGAAGTTAATGCTGGGAAAAACATGGGATCCTGTTTGTTATGGGCGATTATAATTGCTGCTCCATAATAAAGAAACCAAAACAATATCAAGGCCGTTTTTCCCCATAACAATCTTTCTCTGGCTGGCAGCATGAGAGGGAAACAGTGAAGGTGCCTGATGAGTACACTTTATGCCATGCCAAGAGAGAATTCCTTAATCTTGTGGAATGAATGATGTGGGATACATAAGACTTCTCGAAGTGGGTGTAAAGCATGTCACAGCTAGCTTACTTGCCAGGCAGGCAGCCTGGGGAGAGGTAGATTTCCCTCCTCACCTGCTAAACATACTTGACATAAACTGACCGTTTCTCCCAAATATGCCTGTTTAAAGCCATTACCCCCATGTTCTGGATCACACATGTGCACCAAATCTGAGGATTTTGAAATCATTAGACTTGCTCTTCATGGTGGTATAGTTGATCTGCAAATGCACAGTAAATCCAAAACATGCCTGTTGCATCAGAAGTCCTGCACAGGTGATGATCAGCTCTACAGTTGTACCCACAAGAGCTGTCACGCTTCTTGGAAGTGTCAGCCTCCCTGTGCACGAAGCATAGAGGTGACCTGCAGGTGTGCAATAGGTGAGTCAGTGACAGCTGGACATCTGTCATCCATGCTCAAAGTCACAATTCTAGTAAGATGATACCTGAAAATTCTGAAGAAATCTATGAAATCTGCATTTTTCTGCAAGACACAGTTTTTGAACGGAAAAAGAATAAATGTCCAGGGAAATCTGGGTATATGGTAACCTGGTGCAGAAGTTGTCTCCATAAGAGGGGCAAAGACAAAAGCTGGCTGAACATTCTTTGCTTTAATAAACTAGCATTGGGGAAGAGAAGAATCTAAAGCCATGACACAGGGCTTCCCCCAGGAAGCAGGAGACAGGTGGGCTGGGCTGAAACAAGCGAGAATCGCATTTGCTTGTTTATTTTTTGTTTTCCTCATATATTTACAAGATTATGAGCATACATATACTTGTCAGCACTATTAATAGCAACATAATAGCACGGGTTTGGCGTGTGTGATTTATAAAGGTGATGGGATCAAACCTCATCACTTCTCTAAATTAATCTGGGGTAGGGATTCCTCTGAGAAAATGTAGGTTTAAACTAGATTAAACAATTGGATCAGTTTAGATCTCCTTGTTCATGTTGTTATATTTCCACAACACAATTTATTATCAGCAAATGCCCTCACAGAGAACAATGCAAACAGCTGTAAAGCTAGGGAGAGGCATTATGCATGTTGGAGGCGTTGTTTTAATTACGTAGCATTATGTTATCACGTTCATAGCCCTAGAAAGATACGGTAGCAATATAGAGAGTCTGTGGCCGTTGCCGATATAAAATACTGCCTTCACACGAGTTCTCTGTAAAAGAAACCTAACTGTTGAAACCAACACTGTGGCAGTGTGACAGCAGTAACAAGAAGATGGGGGCTACCCAGAAAGACCTGGGTTTTACTCTATGTCATACAGGTTTTGTGCATCTTGATGCATGCCATTTCCCCCTCTTTGTACCTTTGCTGCTTCTCACACCATTTGCTTGGCTTGGCTATTCAGAACAGCAGGCACCCAGGACGAGAACAAGGACTGTTGCCTCCCAAATGTTTGCAAAGTAACGTAGCAGAAACTCTCTCAGGTTCATGACAAAACCTTTCCTTTCAGTCCTCTTGTAAAGGAGAAATGCTAGTGCTTAGTTGTCTCCCAGGTGATGGGATTTCAAGCTCCTTTTGCCAGAAATGCACATGATGTAGTTAGAGTTTTTTTTGTGTTTGGTGGTTTGGGGTTTGGGTTTTTTTTTCATTAATGAAGGCTTAATATCTGTTTTTCACCTGTAACAGGAAACCATTGTAGCATTAATTCAGCCATTCTGGCCCAGCCTGTGTCTGTTTACAATTGTAGAAGGTAGAAAGAGACTTCAAGAAATTATCTAGGGGTCAGAAACCTTTCAAAGTCTGCATATTAGATCTGATTTCTTTTTCCCTGTTTTGAGGTTACGTGTGCTGGAAAGAACTTACTGGAGTTGAGAGACATTTCATCCAATGACGACACTCTCATGATGCTGTGACTCCCAGCTCCAGATGCTACGTATGCCTTTCAAATATGTGCCTGCAAGTTATTATGTACACTTGCCTCACAAGCTGTTGCCCTTGGGTCTAGTACGCCCCTTACCAAACACACTCAACAATATCTAAATGATGCCTTTTTCAGCTGTGTTTAAAACCATCAGTGCTAAAGACTCAATGACCTCCACCAGCACCGAGGCTTTCTTAGCCTCCTAGCTAGGACATTTTTCCTTATATATAGCAGAAACTGTAACTAGATACTGTCTAAGCTCCCTGCTCTCCTCTAGGCATTAAGAGTTACCTACCACCTTCCACTGAGCAGCTACCTTTTACATATTTGAAGACGGTTATCATGTTTCTTCTCAGTCCTCTTTCACTAGATTAAACAAATCCAGTTCTTCAAGATTTCCCTCTAGGGTCAGTTTTTAAGACTTATAAAAAGTACTTTTTGTTGCTCTCAGGACTTTCCCTAATTGCTCATTCCTCCCTTCAGTTCAGTGACCAAAGTCCATTCTCCTGTTTGAGACCTCACCAGTGCTGAGCAGGAGTGGGGAAATTATTTCACATATCTCACCTAGCCAATTTATACATTTCAGCACAACACCTGCTTTTCTACACCAGTATGGCATCATTAATTCTTAGTCAGCTTGAGCTCTTCCAAAATTCCTAAGGCTTTTTTCTGTGAGTCTTTTGCCTTGCTGGCTGCTCTCCATTTGGGGTTTTATTCTTACCTCAGTGTAATAGTTTACACCTGTTCTTACTGCACCAAGTGCTATTGTTTTCAGACCATTTCTCCAATTGATCAAGATGCTAATCCTCCCAAGGTGCTTGTAGAAATTCCTCTACAAATTTGGTAGCCATACTCAATATACCATCTTCCAAAACACAATGGAAATAGTGAGTGATACAAGTCCTGGGAAAGGCTTCTGTGGAACTGTTTTCCATATTTCTTCCACTTCAACAATGAACCAACAATAATTATTCTTCTACTATATCTTTTTCAAGCAGCTATGAGTCCAATAGTTTTGGTTTAGCTCGCTTACAAGAAATCACAAGAGACTGTGTTGAAAGTCTTGTTCAAGTCAAGATATGTAGTATCTATTGTCCATAAAACCTGTCACTTGTCAGAGAAGAAAATTAGCTTGGTTCAGCATGATTTGTTCCTGGCAAATCTTTCTTGGCTTCTACTTATCATTTCATTATTTCCCATACACAAAAGAAAACTTTGTTTAATTATTTGTTTCAATATATTTTCAGCAATTTGAGTTCGGCCGTTTTCTCTGCCTATATTCCTCAAGCTGCTTTTTTTCTTTTTTTTTAAAATGGGCACTGCAGTCACCTGTCACTGGTCTTCTGTTCCGCAGGGGCTGTGGGAAAGGATCCCTCATGGCTCTGGGATTGCTTCAGCCAGTTTTGCACATTCTCTCAGTTGGTTTGTGAGGTCTGGCTGACTAGAAATAACTGACTTACCGAAGTGGTCTATTCTGTTCTTTCTGTTATGTAGTCTTAGACTTTAATGGTGAGGCAACTGATCATAGTTAATTCTTTTCACTGAAGAGTGAGGGGAAAAAGATATTAATCACTTTGGCTTTTCCTGTGTCGCATCTTAGTAGCTTTCCATCCTTGTTGAAGGGTAGATCATTTTCTTTGCCGTTGTCCTGCTCCAATGCATGGAAGTGCTTTCTTGTTACCCTCTCTGTCCTTTGCTACTTATATTGACTTTTTTGCCTTGGCGTTTCTGATTTTTTTTTCTTTTCATATAGTCTCCCTTTATGCTTTTATTCTTGTCCTTAGTTTGCTGTAGTGTGTGGTCACATTGGAGGGCTAATGAGCCACTTACTGAGATTTAAACAAGTTGCTGCCTGTAAGCTGGGGCACAGAAACTGATTGTGTGCTTGCTGGGCCTCTGCAGCTTTCTTTCCAGGGTCTTCCTCTGCCTGCTCATGCATTAATAGATGTTTCCTCCTCTTCTTGTATTCCCCATAAACCACCATTTGTTACAGTTACTTTTGGACTCTATCACTGACCTGCCTATCTCCTAGTATAAAGCCTGCCTTACACAGCTGAACCCCCTCTTCCCACTTTTTTCCCTAGGCCCCAGTGACACTCATCAGTTCTTGAAATCTCACGGTCCTGGTGACTCCACCTTCCCAACCACACATTAATTTCCAGTGTGTGTTTGCTTGGAAGAACTGGGCACTGTCATAGCCCCTAACCCTTCCACTGTCACTCCTACCACCATGCAGCCATGTTTGACCTGGTCGGGGTCCTACCTGGCAGAATCATTACCACACATGCAAAGGAGCAGTAGAGGATCTCTGTGAGAGGCCCGGGTGACTCACAGCAACCTTACTGCACCATCTTGGATTTGGGGTTTCAGACTGAACAGCAGAAAGATGCCTCTTCTTCCCCTTTCCATAGAAAAGAATCACCAGCCATAACCACATTTTGTTACCTCTGGGGTGCGATGGTTTCGGGATGGGCTTGATTTGGAATTATCTGTAGTTTAAGGTTTTGTAGATTCTGGTAACTTCATTTGAGACAGTTAATATTTCAAGTGAGTATTTCAGGAAGATGATATATTCTTCATTCAGAGCACTTTGTATGTGCAGCACCAGTTGGATTCAGTTTCATCTGGGATCATTCAGCACTTCTGCAAATTAGACCACAAAATGTCAATTCAGATACCCAGAAACTAGGAGCATGAAATTCAAGGCCACCTGCAAGAAGTGTGGTTTAACTGACTTATCCAGCATCATACAAGAATTATGTGGCAAAGGAAGGATTGAATGCCATTCCTAAGGCAGAGTTCAGCTTTTTTAACCAAGAGCGCATCCTTCTTCATATGATCCTGTACTGTCATTTACTGTACATTCTTCCATTTACTGCAACAAATGTGGAAAAACTCCTGTAGACAGCAGCCTCCCCCACTATGTAGTCCTGACACAGCTCCAGAGCAGCTCCACCCTGAAAAATAAATGTGGCAGAGATCCCATGGAAAGAAAAGTATGCAATTATATACTTTGCATATGCAAAGGAGAGGAAGGAGAAAATAACACTCCTCATTATGTAGTATTGATTTTGCAACCTATTCCTCATTTAAAGCAGATTTTATATGTGCAATTATCTGGCTTTTAGAAAAGCAAACAGTAAAAAAAAAAAAAAATCAAACCCCCTTCCATCACGCAGCATCATGTTGTTGTAAATGTCATTAGGGCTGAAGCCTTTAGCTTTACCGCAAAGCTCCCTGCCACTGAGCTAACAGGGAAACTGATAAGAGCAGTGGGTTGTCATTCGTGCGTGGACAGGGGGAATATTAGACAAATGTACTTTGTCGGGGGTTTCACAGATATTTGCAAATATCTGTGCTGACAGAAGAGGACTGGTGGCGGGGGGGATCCAGAGATCTGTGGTTTTATTAGAAGATCTGAAATACATGTTTCTTCCTGTTCTCTTCTAGCTCAGCCCATTCAGCTTCCTACTACCCCATCTTTCCTTGTCCTAGTCTTCTTCAAAACTGCCCTTTCTCTAGCCTAGTATTTCTCCATCCATTCTTACTTCTCCCTTTCCCCTTACCCTCTTTCCCCTACTTTCATTAGGTCGTCTTCCCTGTTTGAGAGCACCACATCACAACCTCCTCCACATTCCTTCCCACTTGCCCTTGCTCTGGTCTCTTTAGCCCAAACTCTACCCTGACAGTCCCACTTTTCCTTCATTTCTCAACTCTGTTTCCTTTCAATCCTTTCTCCAGGGGCAACCTTGCCCACATATCTAAGAGCCATATTCCCAGCCAGATCCTTCAGGAGCTCTAAGTACAAGCTTACAACAGCCTCATCTATTAATATTATCTCCTACAGCTTTGTTCACTCACCTGCTCCCTTGGGACCAGATGACTTCTCATATTTCACTGCTCTGATCCAGCTCCACCTGACACCTCTTTGGAGAATGTCTGGACCACCATCAGTGGCTTTGTACCCCCTAGTGCACCTGCTGTTACCTCAAACATATAGTGCTGTTCCACAGCCTCACCACCTTCCCTATGAAGAACTTCTTCCTGATATCTCATCTAAACCTCCCTGCTTTCAATTTAAACCCATTACCCCTTGTCCTGTCACTACAGGCCCTTGTAAAAGGTCCCCCCCAGCTTCCTTGTAGCCCCTTCAGGTACTGGAAGGCTGCAATAAGGTCTCCCCAGAGCCTTCTCTTCTCCAGGCTGAACAAGCCCCACTCTCTCAGCCTGTCCCCATAGCAGAGGAGCTCCAGCCCTCGGAGCATCTTCATGGCCTCTGGATTTGCTCCAACTAGTCAGTATCCTTCTTATGTTGGGGCCCCAGAGCTGGACGCAGTACTCCAGGTGGGGTCTCACAAGAGTGGATTAAAGGGGGAGAATCACCTCCCTCGACCTGCTGGCCACACTTCTCTGGATACAGCCCATATATATCTCTGCCTATAGTCTACAGACAAACACCAGAAATCGCAAACAAGACCACACTTGGCAGGGTAATTACTTTTTCCACACGCAATTCCTTTTTTAAACTAACATCTCTGAAAATCTGTCCTTAAGTTCAAGACAGCCAACATCCTCGCCCTAAACCTGTGATCAATTCTGATTTTAGTTTGATATTGTGCAGTGTATCACAACTAGAAATTAAAGCTTCTATTAAGAGGACAGTATTGGCTTTTTTGTGGTGCACAGAAGTACTTGTTTTAAAACTAGGTATATTGCACCAGAAGAAAGAGAAGACTGAAGCACAATATAGTTGTGCTTAGAGAGGCTATTAATGGTAATTTTGAGGTTTTAAAAGTGCAGTGTTTTGTCTTTCATTTTCCCCCTTTATCCTGCCATGCTGGACTAGCTTCTTTTGTCAGGAGCCTATGAGACGTTGCATGACATTTTTTAACTCCCTAAAACATTTTCACAGCGTAGTTGCTGTATTTACATATGCATATAGAATGCACAAGGACATTTTTTGATCTTATGCTTTATTAGAGTGACATCACTCATTAATGCGCTCTCTGCTGCTCTCCAGCATAGGGATGGATGGGAAAGGCACTCAGATGCAGAGAGGACGGTTTGCCTTTGTGGCATGCCCAACCTCCAGCACGAAAAAGTCATGGCTCAAGCCTCTTAAAAGTCAAAGTTTACACTTGTTACTTAAAAAGAGTAAATATCCAAATTAGGGGAGTTTGTATTTCCTTACTGAGTATTTCGGGAATGGCCACTCCCTGTTTTTCAGACCTTCATCTATAACCATGTGCTTTTAAATATTAAATGAGAGTTTCCTACGGTCTTTGGATACTTGTGTGGTTAGCGTTCTGAGGAAAAAACACACTTGGGACGTTCAAGGCAGCTCATACCTGGTGGACACACTACATCTGTAGCGAGAAAGTTGGGAAGCATCAGGAACTCCCCCAAAGACAGGGGCCGCCGCAGGTGAACGGGGTGGTCAGTCCGTGAGCGAGTGCGCACAGCGATACGCAGGCATGATGGCACACCCGTGTGGCATTCAGGCACAGGTAGATACCGTCACTCTGTGCTGCTTGTGTGCATGAGACCCTCCGGCATACAGATCCCGTTCTGTCAATATAGGTAGGAACGCCTGTCTGGGAGCGTTTTAGATCTCATGCACAAGTAACAAACCCCAGGCACAGGCAGAAGTGGACTCGGGCTCGATGTTACGTTTGCAGGGTCTTGAGATGCAGCGTTGAAGCAGGGGTGTGTGTGGGATCCAGGCGGGCGGGTTTGTCGGCCACGTGCAGATGCGTATTTGCGGGGCTTGCACGTGGAATGCAGTTAGAAGTGGGTATGAACAGTGAATATAAATGTATATCCAACTGAGAATCAACTACTGCATTTGAAAGCGGCCCTAGATATTTCAGTGTATAGACTTGGGGATTTGCATAAAGTTCTGCATGTGAAAGAGACTCCAGGAACAGGGATTGACTGCATTTCCTTTTTTCTGGCAGGGGAGCGTTTTAAGCAGGTAGAGTGTTGGTAGAGCGGCAGAGCGTAGGGGTTTCATGTTGTGGGAAGAGAACAGCACCGGGAGGGTGGGAGCAGCTGTCCGATCATGCGTGTGTACGGCAAGCGGACCTGGGCATTCTCGCCTCCGGTGGGGACCATCATATAGAAGCGATGTGGATTTCCTCTGGCACCTGTTCAGAACAAGGCAGAAGCTTAGGCCAGACAACACCGTATTAAAAAACAAAAGCAAGCAAAGTAACCCGGGGAGGGCTTGTCTGTGGTAAGCTCCAACGGGCGGTAAATTATACCTGTCAGCTGACTGGCAATTACTGCCCAAGCACTGGGGGGGTGGGAGTTTGGGAATATGTGTACATTCTTCTGCCTAAGCAATTCATCCTGAGGAGCCGATCGCTTGTAGTGGTACACAAACCAGCTCCTAGCACCCACACAGGCTTTGTTGTGCCTGTAGGGTGCGGTGCCTGTAGGGAGCTACCGAGAGCTCACTCTGCTTAAGGCCCACCGCTCTACCGGTGCTGGCTGGGCTGCAGGTCAGGATGGAGAGTGCCGGGGAATGTTTTCAGTCAGCGATACCCGCACCTGGGATTCGTTTCACCAACTCTGGGATCACTCCTGTGCAGGCAGAGCCAAAGCAAGTGACCCTGCTTGTGGGTGTGGGAGGGCATGACCGGGCTTCCCAGGGGAGATGCCGAGGCCTCTCTGGATGGGGTGGGACTGGTATTTGACAGCAGATATTTTGTTAAAGTTTTTTAATCTCAAGAGTTGCCTTCTTCCCTGCCTCCGCTTCCCCCTGAGCCACGGCGTGGTGGCCCTGCTCTCCCATCCCCTGCCTCCCCCTTTTCTGAGAGCAGACAGGGCCAGGCAACGAGGGCTTCAATACCTTGGGCAGAAACACAGCGTGAGCTCGCTCTCCTTAAAGGCAGCCCGTGTGTTGGGCGCTCCGGGATACGTGCGAGGTGAGGGGCCGCCTCCGGAGGGACGGGTGTCTGCTGTGGAGGAGATGCTCTGGAAACAAGCCAGATGTCAAATACCCCTCTTTGGTGGATGCAGGTGGTTGTAGGCTCCCGGCACAGCCGCGGCTGGAAGGCAGCCTCAGACGCGCTGCCGACAGGCTATCTGTGTGTGGCTGACCTTGATGACTGTGTGTGAGTCCAACGGCAAGGGCGCACGCCGAGCACAGCCGCCCGGCAAACGT
>NW_010231862.1:822-1033 GCF_000690775.1 Eurypyga helias | reverse complement strand
ACACGCATCCTGATCCAGGGACACGCGATGACACCGGACCTGCCGAGCTGAGCCTTCCCAGCGGGAGAACTGGGCCAGGGCTGTGCTCACCCCTGCGACACTCGCGCTGGGACAAGCGCAGGGTGGGAGACAGCCCGGGGCTGTGCAAGAGGTGCCGGGATTCTCCGCGGGCTGCCGGGCAGGCTGTGTTTCCCGCGGGGATAGGCAAACC
>NW_010231862.1:0-767 GCF_000690775.1 Eurypyga helias | reverse complement strand
TTCCCACGGGAATAGCCAAACCCTGGTGAATCGCACAGAGAAATTCCCTAAAGAAATGCGAGGAGCGCCCGCCGCTTCGGCTGTTATCCTTGGCTGTCCCGTCCCTCTTCCCGGCTGGAGAAGTTCCCGGGGGACCCCGCAGCCTCCTCTTTTAGGTGCCAGGCCGCCTCCTCTTTCAGCACCGGCTTTTCCGTAAGGGGGGCAGCCCCCCCCTCCCCAGGCACTCCCCTGGGGTGACCCGAGTCCCTGGCCAAGCACCCATCAGCAGCCCCCCGGCATCAGGAAGGGACAGAGCAGGCAGGGCTGGGGCTGGCAGCCCCCATCCCAGCCCCGCTCCCCTCTGCCGCTCCCCAGTGCATGCGATGTGCTCGGTGCCCGTCTCCAGCCATTCCAAGCACCGCGGAGCACAGCTCCGAGCATCCCAGCCCCATCTCCAACTTACTTGCCCAGTTCCTCGAAGAGCTGGTACTCCTCCGTGAAGCGATTGCAGGTGATGGTGGCCATCCCGGCAGGCTGGAAATGCTCCCTCCCCAGTGCAGAGTTTGGGGCAAGCAGCTCTCCTCTCGCTCCCTCCCTCTCCCTGTGCTCCCAGGGCTCTCTCCTCACCGAGGTAAATAAGGGAATATGTTTGATTGACAAGCCCGGAGATAATGATGAGGGCAATTTGTCTTCTCAGCCTCACAAGCCTTCGTCAGCATCCCCGTCCCCATGGCGACCACTGCTGCCAGAAACGCCCTGTTTCTGTTGCCGGGGCAACTGCTTCCCAA
>NW_010231861.1:17724-37314 GCF_000690775.1 Eurypyga helias | reverse complement strand
ACCTAGTGATTCTATGATTCTAACGCGTAAGCATCCCATGAAAATATCAAAAGGATATGGTCTTGCCAACGAAGACCTTGTGGGCTGCTCTCAACTGTGATGTGAATGTAATGTAAACCCAAGAAATGAGGCTGGGCATAGCTGGAGCTGTACAGTCATGTTTTGACTTGATACATGTACCACTGGGAGCCTTTGGTGCATTTATGTGGCTGCTGTTGGGAATGGTCCGTGAGTGTTACTTTTTGCTGGTAGCAAAGATGTAGAGACCTTGAATTCAGTTCAGGAGAATCAAACTGAGAGTAACTAAACCCAGGGTTTGTCACGTCAAATGCAGAATTTCAGCTAAAAAAAATGCTGCATATTCACTTAAAAATTAAGGAATTTTGAGTGTTTTGCTGTGCAGTAAACAAAGATTTTTGTGCCTGTTTTCCTATATAAATATTTATAACAAAGTTGGTGGCTACTGGTCGAATGTGAATGTTTGTTGTTCTTAGCATTTTTGGACATAATCTACCAAAGATTTACATGTGTTTTTAATACACATTAACTTTCTACTGCTGGAAGGCCTTGGATTAAGATCAACTGCAGGAATTGTTTCTAGAAGAGAGTTAGTTTGACATGCAGAAGGTTTTATGTGGTTGTTGATGGGAGGCTGTTTTGATAAAGGTGCTTGGAAATAGGCAGGTTGCACACAGGGACCTGCCTAACGAATTCACATCCATTGTGACTGCTCCCTTAGTAGGTATAAATAGAGAGATATTTAAACACACCCAATTTTCTGTAGATTCTGAAAGGGTTTGTGAAGAAATGGCCTGGGTTTTGTCTCTGTGACCTGGATGCTCTTTGCCTTTTACCTATGAGGACCAAGGATGTGCAGAGGCCAGAGGAAAGAGTTTCAGATGTAAAAAACTCTTTATTCTGTTTACAGAGTAGAGACTTCTCGTTGATTTTCTAGTGAGAAAATTGGTGGAACTCATTGTAATTGGAACCAGATTTCCCAAATTCTGGAAGCAGGAGAGTGGGCTCTGTTGCAGGCGGGCAGTGGGGAGTTGGCAGCAGTGATGGGATGTCAGCGTCTCGCTGTTTGCCTGGTGCGACTGTGGTGCCACCAGCCCAGCCTGGCCTGTCCCTTACTATTGCATGCCAGGGAAGGGATAAAGTGGGACGAACAGCTTAAGCCAGGCTCAAGCACTGGCAGCAAACAATGTTCAACTGTTTTTTTCCCTCTTTAGTGGGGAAGTTGCAGGCTCAGCTTTCTCGCAGCATTAACCCTCCCTGGGCATTTTGAAGGATGGCAACGCTGGGGAAGTCATGTTGTAAAACTGAGCCCAGGGAGCCTGGCAAAGCTCTCTGGTATGTCCTCAGCATTCAACTTCTGAGAAAGTCTTGAAGGGCAGAAGTCTACAGTGTATGGAAAAAGCAGCATTGGTATTGCTGCTCAAAAAGAGGGTGAAAAGGGGATATAACTCAGGGCAAAACATGGCCTTGATATCACTGCTGTCACAGACAAAAATCCTTGTTATGTTCAAAGGAAACAGATTCATCTCTTCCCTACACCTACGCTCAGGACAAGTTGCTTTTCTCCACTGCAGCTTCAGGACACTCAGTGACTTGTGTGATATCCTAATCATGTGGCACCTCCTTATTTCTCCTTTTAGGCTGTGACAGGCTTAATCCTGTCACAAGTAAAATGCAGCAGGTAATAAATTACGCAGTGTATAAAAGCAGTCCTTGCAGATTCCATAACTTGTTTGGGCTTGTTATGATTGTCCACAGCCTCTCTGTGGCATTGGCACAAGTGCAAAATACCCATTGTGTTTTAGAAGGAGTCTCTGGAGATGAGAAACGAGCAGTGTGGAGATGAGAATTAATACATGATGTGGAACTGGCCTTTTTTTGCCTTGCTTGTTTTGCTATTTGCTAATAGACCGAAGAGGTACCCTTGACAACAGATGGAAAATCAGTCCCAGGATTGACCGGGGGCTTTGGTGAAGATCATGGCCCACTGCACAGGAAGGATGTGTTCACTATCCAGAAGATCTTACAGTCTAATTTAAGCCAGGAAACAGAAGGAAGGTAGATGAGGAGGAGGAGTGTGGGGGAGAAGAGAGAGAGCCTCCAGGAAAGTCATTAAGGAACACATGCCTTCCTGACTTCATGCCTTTTTAAATTATATTTTATCTCTCTCTGTTGGGCTTTGAACCTTCGGAGTTTATTTAAGCTATTGCAAACTTGCTGACTTAGGGAGCCAATAAGCCTTTGGGATCAAAGCAGCTGGTATTGTCAGAGGTATTGAGGGTGAAATAACACATTAGCAGAAGGCGAGCTGAGAATAAAAATGGAAAGAAAATCCAACTTGATAGTTTGTTCTCTTTTGCTTTTAACCTCCTTCCCAGCTTGATCCTTTTCATTTGAACAAGTATTAATTTTCTTTGCGTGTATCCCAACAGTATAAATAATTAATGGTCCTAGATTACAGAGCTGAAATATGAGATTAGTTCCAACCTTAGAGTTGTGCAGGATCTCACCCTTTGGATGACTCCCATATTGCAGGAAGGAATACCTCCCATCTCTGTGGGAGGAGCATCTCAGGCTCTATCTTAAATTAGCTTTCTTTTCTTTGGTCTTTGGGGCTCAGAAGACACAAACACCTCACCCACTCTGAGTCTTTCCATAGCTATTTTCTAGTGACACGCTATGACAAAATGAATGATAGCTCCAGGTTATCAGGGGGACCTGTTCTCCTACCTGTAGCAAGCAGGATCATGGCTTGGGAACCTTGTAGAGCATTCAGCTTGGAAAAGTCCATGAAAATATGATAATATGGGTAAAGTGTGCAATATGGTAAAGTTACTTGCACCAGTTTTTGTTGTTCAAGGAGACAGATGTTTCCTTCCTCTTTTGCTTTCATTCTTAAAATAAGACAAGGGAGTAGAGGGGCATCAACCATTGATTTTTGAAGAGTGTTAGAATGGAAAGTAATGGATAGTGTAGTACTTGGGTCCTCTGAAATTCAGGCCGTGCCTTCACATGCTTGTATATAAACTTAGGTGCCTACTTTTAAGTTCACAAAATCAGGGGAGGGGTAGGGGTGGGAGGCAGAAGGCATGGTAGTGTAAAATGGTGTAAAAGTTTGGGGGTTGAAGCCAAAGCCCATGGGTTATCAAATGCTGTCTCATTTTTGGGTATGATGGAGGTTTACCAAGGCAATTGGCAGGACAGTGGAGAGACAGTCTCCATGGTTCAGGCAGGGCTCTTCATATCAATGGATTGAAAGAAGAATGGAAAACAGTCAAAATTCAAATACTTGGATAATCTTGTCCACGGCTCCTGGGCAGAGCAACACAGCTCAGCCACATCTAGCAATAAAAGTGCTCCATGTGATGGGGAGCTAAGAGCACTTGAGGTGATTAACTAATTAAATACATCAAGACATAGAACAACAAAAAGCACTACAAACAAAATGCAAAGTGGGAGATGATCTGAAGAAGAGACTTGAGTCAACTCCTAAGCTCCAACCCACAGGAACAGCAGGTTTTGCAGGACTTTGGCACTCGTGTAATTAGATGGTTTTGCTGAGCACGACAAGCTCAGGTGACGTCAGACCCTGCCAGGATCCTCAACTTGTTGTTAAATCCATCTCTGCTCTGGGAACGAGTGCTGCAAATGTCAAAGGAGCTTAAAATATTCATTACCAAAACTCATCATTCCAGCTCCGAAACGTTCACGGTGATTTTCTCAGTTGGTTTCGCTAGGGTTTGGAGAGTCGCCGCCAGCAGCATTATGTGATAAGCCACAGCAAGTCGGTCCTGACAGAGGAGTCAAAAATAAAAGTGTAAAGGACCGTCCGTTTTCCTTATCCTTCAGCCAAAAGCAAGTTTTGAAAACTTAAGCGTTCTGTTCTAAAATCCTTTTACCCAAGTGACATTTAAAGTCAGCGGCTCACAAGTGTGATTTCACAGCATTAATACGACACTGCCATTAGCATGCAAAAGTGTACGTGATGTTCTGGTGCACGTATTTATAGCAAAAATGGGACAGGTACGCAGCTCGTGTAAACCTCTGAGTCCCTTTTTATGGCTCTCCTTTGATTTACACAAGCTGAGACTTTGTGGTGAACTCGGTAGTCTGCTCTTCAGCCCCTTTTTTTTTTTTAACTAATGATATCAAAGTACACTCTCTAGAGAGAGTCAGAGTGAAGATAGAGCAACTTTTCCAGTTAGCTGAAAGATCTAAAACATGGCTGAAAAAAAAATGTTTCTAGGCATTTCAAATGATAAGGTTTTTTCTCCAAGTTTTTAGCAGTTTAAAAAGAAAAAAAGTATTTTTTTTCCCCTCTTAAAAACTTAATCTGTTTCTTCCAGAAAATGCCGAAACAAAGCACATAGGCAATTTTGGAAATACTTTTAATTATTTTTTAGAGATATTTCTGAGTAAACATGAATATGTTGTTCAAACATATTAATCTATTGCCAAAAGAAACTTTTTAGAAGTGTCCAAGAAAATACGTCCCCTGTTGCAAATGAGAAGGTATTTACTGGCTGTTTGGGTTTTACTGTGTATGTGTCTGTTGATTTGACTTACTCAGCATTTTAATTAATTCAGCTCACCTGAAATAGGCTTAAATTGCAATTTTAATCAAATTCATTTTATTGTGTCTCAACAGCCAGACATTAATTACTTTTGTAATTAAAAAAAGTGTATGGGGAGTAAATATGCCTTTAGCCCTTTTGGATGCCTTAAAATACCTACTTTTAAGAGGTGCTGGCAAAGCTCAGACCTGTTAGGGATGTGATCGAGGAGGCACTGCCTTATGCAGACAGCATCACCTGGGATGCACCATCAGCACATGGGAATTGCAGTTGTTATTTAAAGAAACCCAGGAGTTTATGTCAACATTAAGAAATCCTTTGGGGGCAATATAGCCCAGATCCAGGTTCTGCTGGACTGATTTAGCCACATCAGTGTCTTTTGCAGATTGGCCTTGGTCTGTAAATAAAAACAGTGCGAATTAGTGATCCACACGCTGCTGCTTTTCTCTTGTCCTGTTAGACAAACCAGCTGTAAATGTTCAAAATTGAGGAGATGCCCTAACTGTCATGAGATGGGAGATGAACTGTGAGAATAAACAGAGTGTGGCTGTCTTTTGATTTTGAGTGATCAGGCTAATAAGTTTAGAATCGCACCATTCAACTAAATGTTTTGAGAATACAAAATCTAATGGAATCTCATTACTCCAGGTTGAGAAATTAAACACAGCTCTGACTGGAATGGGAGCAAGGTCCAGCACAGCAGCGCAGCTTCCTACCGTCAAGAAGCATCCACTGGGAATGCACAAAGTCCTCGGCTCTGGACTCTTCCATCTGGGAAGCAGCTAGCCTAAAGGGGCAAGTGTGAGAACCGAGTGGGTGTTCACTGGTTTCCATTGTTGTAACTTAAGAACAAAAGCGTTACAGGTGCTTGCCATGGCTTTGGCTGCGTCTCAAAATGCCGTGTGCCCTTGAGGACTGGCCATCTAGGACCTATCAGTAGAGATGTGATGGACCGAAGGAGAGCTTGAACCTTTGCATTTAGATTCAGCCTCTTTCCAGACAAATGCACTTTGAGTAGAAATTTGACTTTTAATGAGTCCCACCCCTGAGTGCTCCTCTGTCCTGGAGAGGAAAGGAGCCTGCCTGACTCCCGAGTCCTCCTTGCCCCTGAGCGTGACACGGGCTTGAACAGAGGAGCTATTGGCAATTTTTATTCTGGTTATTTACTCCTTGCAGAGTATGGCTCTGGAGTACAGATGTTAAGGGACAGCTGTTTACCATTTTTTTCTGGTTGGTCATGTAAATTGTCCCTGGTAGGTTGCTTTTTTTTTAAGTCTAAAGTCTGGTAGCAAAATCTGTATGGTGTTGTGGTTTTTTTTTTTTTTTTCCTTATAATTAGTCACAGTGCCTGAGAAAAGACATGCAAAGCTCCAGCAAGAAGATGTATATGTCAGCTGTGGATTCCTCCCCATCACCTCCACAGCGAGGAGGCGTCTCAGCAGCTGGGCTCGAAAAGTGGGCTCCTTGGCAGTGTGGTCCCACTCCTCGACTTGGGTCTGCATGCTCATTTTTAGCAGACTCTCATCACAAATGAAGCTCAGTTCCTTCCCTGGGCTCATCCTGGTCCTGCAAAGAGGTACTGGAGCTCAGTGTCCCGTGCTGCCCACGCTGGAGCCTGCGAGCACCATTGGAGTGTGTGATTAAAACTGCAGCAGCTACACGTGAGAAGCCCTGTGACCCTCGGGTTTTAAGCGCTGTCCCTCGCTCGCAGCCAGGACGTGCTCTCTGTTTAAACTTTTCTCCTTCAATGTCAGGACACACACCAGTGAAGTGCCAGGCTGCTTCTCTCCCAGGCTTGGCAATAAGGCTCATGGATGTGGGGAATTTCTTTCTCCCATAATTTAGTTGCATAAAATTAGATTTACATCAGCTTGACAGAGCATAGAGATTTGGCTGCTGGTCTACAGATAACATACATCTGAGATTTTTGTGTAGGCTGATACAGTTTTAGGCAACCCTCTGCTATGAGTAGCCACACCAAAAGAGAGGTTTTGAAAGACCTTTTTTCTGTGTCCTCTTCTCTTGCATCCCTAAAGTGAAAATGAGCATATAAAATCAAACATATCACGTTTGCAAACTCTTCTTGAAAGAGAGGTTTTGAAAGACCTTTTTCTGTGTCCTCTTCTCTTAGTCCCTGAAGTGAAAACGAGCAGATAAAATCAAACATATTGCGTTTGCAAACTCTTCTTCAGGACGGGAGTGGGTCTGGGCAGGGAAGATTATCTCCAGATCCCCAACTGCTCCGACGGCTTGCAGGGTTGCGGGCTGTGGGAGTTGCTTCCGTGGCTGTGCAGAGAGCAGCCGACTTCAAAGCAGGGCTGGGAATTTGTTCCCAAGCAGGATAAATAAATCTCTCCCTCCACGGCGTGGCTGCGTGCAAGTGTGGAAGGGTTCAGTACCGGGGCAAGGCGAGGCTTCGCTGATACGGATGAAAGGAGATTAAGAACGAATATCTGGATGCTGCTGGGGCATGTGTCCACAATTCCTCCTTTCCTACTGTTTTTAACAGGTTCCCCTGCGTTTACTTATCCTTTGTAGAGTGTTCATTCATTCTCCAAGGGTTTGTACCTGCAATCTCTGTGTAAACTGCTGCTCTTAAGCAATGATAGCCTTGACCAAAAAAGTGATTTTAAAATAATTTCTTGGTTACAAATCTATTGTGTCAGATGGATGATAAACAGATGGTAACTGTAGGGGAGTCTGGTTTACCAAAAATAAATGAATTTGTTCCAGCAATCTAGTGAAATCCTATTATAATGCTGGGTTTGACCAGGGTACCAAGATAAGGAAAAGATCCTTGATTTTTCTTTAAATCACAGTTTTGAGTATCTCGCAGAATAAATGGGACTGTCCTTTCTGTGCCAGGAGACAGGTGAGGATGGGATTTAGGAGAGTTAATGACTTCATTTAAATGAAAGGAGACAAGAGGCCCTGGCTATTATACCAGGCTCCCCATATCTGCGTGTGCTCTCACTTGTGGGGCTGGGGTAAATTTGGGCATCCTTATGGTGCCTAAATATAGTACTACTGACCCATGGATTGGAGTATTCATGGGGGTCAAACTCGTCTGGGGTTGTCCAAAGTATTTGTCTTGCAGTATATTACTTCTTATAATAGCCTATAATTTCTGTCTCTGCCCAGCTCAGCTTGCATCCTCCCAACTGGGAGGTGGTCCTGGGTGGGACTTGGCCCCTCTGTGTGTCCCCATGACTCCAGCTGAGCCTCTTTGTTCAGCCTTGGCTAATATTCCACTTTCTAGACTTCCTCCATGCAATAAATCAAATCAATCTGGCTTCCCTGCTCAGCCCCTCGTTGGTGATAGGGATTGTTTCAGTGCTCCCAGCACAGGGGCTGAAGGTCTTCTCCAATGCGGGAGATCTGCATGGCCACACCAGGAACTCATCACATTTCCTCATAGTTATGCTGAAAACACAACCAGAAATCATAAGGTCTACATCACCTCAGTCCACAAATTGTTACACCAGTTTGTCCTTAATCTTTGAGAGGAACATCAGATGTCCCAGATGTGGCACCCCCAAGCTGCCAATAAATCATAAAGCCATTCTCTGTTATGTGCAGCATTCTCCTATCAAAGAAGTTGCTAATAATAGCTCTTTATCTTTTATCCCTTGTTTTTTTCCTCTATTTTAGTTCTAATCTCCAGTCTTAAATCTCTGGCCGGATTACCTACTCCAACCTGACTGGAAATTTCAGGTGCTGCTGAAGTCACCCAGTTGTTTGTCCCAGTGGATACTGGACAGGCTCCTGGAACTGCCATGAAGAGCAAACAGGGGAACACTGTGGGCACACAAAGGAAGAAAGATCCTGGAAAAAATTATGGCAAGGAGCAAATCTTCTGGTACCCATTAAAAGGTAATAATTCTAACCAAAGGAAGGGGGATTTTCCCGTTGTGAAATAGCATTCAGAAATGATTTGTGTGTGTGTTTAAATTTAGCATTTTATTATGTTGTTCAAAGGCCCTTTTCTTCCCAGGGAGGTTTGTTTACAATCTTCTCTTAAGAAAGAAAATCCCTGCAAAGAACACGGCCTCTGAAGCTTGCTTTGCTCAGCCCTCACCGTGTAAATAACACCACACCGTGATATTTGGCAGCAGATCTTTCAGTCTTTCAATTACTGCTCTGGTCCTGGTAGGTGCACGGCGGCTCAGAGTTGAGTTTGAGTGTTTCTGTGCTGGTCTGTGCCACAAATAAATACGGCCCGTCGTGGGGCGGGTGAGGGAGATCCCTGCCCGATGCCTTCCCATGGGGCTGGGGGGTTTCTAGGTTGGAGGATGCTCCGCAGCTTCCTTTCAGACCAGTCTTCCATTGCAAACGATGTCGCAGCTCTCCCAGCTTTGTCATTTTTGGGCTGATTTGAGCCTTCAGAGGGGGGTGCTGCAAGCACCCGTGTAAATGCCCAACCTGAACCGCGCCGCAGCTCTCCCTGCCCCGTCTCCTGGGCTGCCCAGGCGCTCGCTGTGCTTTGCTGGGGCTTTTCCCTCTCTAAACCATATCAGTGCAAATAAAGCGCCCAAGGGATTTTCATTTTAGCCAAGTCCAAAAACCTACGCGACGTATTCCTCTTAGAAGGTTGGGTTTCAGACAAAGCTGTCTGTGTGGCAGTGCTGAGGCTGGATGCAGGTTTTTGAAAGAGCCGCGGCAATTTTTGTGCAGCTCTGTTTAAGAAACTAGTTATTTATGAAAGGCAAGCCAGCGTATGGGCACGGTCATTTATGCTGCTCGCTTCCTCATTACAAAAAGGTACTTTTGTGCATCTTGAAATACTTTCCTGAGTAGAGAGGAACTCACGCTAAAACACACGTACGTTGTGCTTTGAGGTAGTAAGGCTGCAGTCCACGCGATCACGAAGAAGGTACCATTTGTTAAAATGTTTGCTTTTGCTGAGCACAATGAAGACTCTGTGCTGTTACTAGAGTGGTAAAAGTCACCACTAATATTGTCCTGGCCCCACCCCAAGAACAAAAATCAACTCAGGTCTGTGTTGTTACCTCAGGAGTGGTGTCATCTAAGTAATTGCTTGGATCTCAGGTATTTTTCCTACTCTATGTGAATCTGAGTTTTATTATTCAGGTACATTAGACTGTAATTTCCTATTGATTTTTAAGCAGGGAAGGTGAGGAGATGCAATTTTAAGAAGTAGTTATATGTTATTTGATTAAATTAATTGCTCCCCTTCGCATACAGTAGTCACATAATATCCTTCGTTTGACAGTAACATGAAGATCTGTATTTTTGAACTCTGGTGCCTGCATGGTGTGTCCTCATCCTTCCCCTCTCAGAAGCATCTGGTGGGTGTTTTGTAGGAGATGGGGAGGTCAGCTCTGGTTTAGGCTGTGAGGATTAAACATTTATTACTCTCTGTGGAGGAATGCAGTGGTAAAATGAAAGCCAGACACCAAATCAGCTTCATTCCTACTTCTGTTCAGCTGCTGGCTTTGTTTTGGAGAACATACCTCTTTTCCATGAAATCCATGCAGCCAGTTTGGTTCTACCTCCAGTAACGCTGGTTTTGCTGGCAGACCTGATTTATTGGGTAACTTGGTGCCCAGACCAGAGTGTTCTCCCAACCTGGAAGGATGCTGCTCCGCAGCCTCGGGCACGTCTTCATGGAGAAAAGAAGCCAAATTCCTGGTGGGTGCTCTCGATCACAGATCCATGCCCATGCCTGTGCAGCGCTTCCTCTTCCTTCTCTCTCCATCCCTCCGTGAAGGATTTCTTAAGGCATTTGTTAGTGTCGAATGTCCTAAATGTCAGAATTACTATAATGCGCTAAGAACACTGATGGAGGGACACTTGTCCTGTCCCTAATTAGCTCATTTAGTTGTTCGACTGAAAAATGGCAGAGCTTTTTCTTCCTTCTGCAAATAGATTAAAGGGGTTTTATGCAAATGTGATCACGTCGAATGTTATTTAAACTAGTGTCTGTTCAAAAATACATTATTCTTTATTAAAAGTAATGAAAACTACTTTTTACTGGAAACAGCTAGTGCCCCATAACTTACCTTGAGTGTTTTCATCTGCATACTTTAAAGTACTTTGAAAAAAATGAAAGATAATTGTTATCCCTGTTTTATGTGTTGAGAAAGACCATGAAATGAATTTTTCAGTTTTTCCTGGGGCAGCATGGGGAACAGATCCTAAACACCACAAGGCCTTGTCTAAAGTATTATTGATGATGTTCCTGTCTGCGGTCCCATATTACAGTGTTCCTGTTGAAGACGTCTGTCACTGAACAGCACAATTTTGATCATGCATGAGCCTTCATCTCTTTATTTAATTCCACTGATAAGACAGTTTCTTTATGTGCTCCACTGGCTCCCTGTGCTGACAGGGAAGAGTCCGAGTTTCCTTCACCTATAAACCCCCTTGGCATGTGGGCACGCATGGACATTGCTTGTGTAAAATCCCCCTGGGAATTCCAGCTGTGAGGGCTGGCAGCATAACCGTGATCCCAGCCCGCTGCAGACAACCATCCCATGTCCTCTGAAACGCAACGTAACCTCAGAAATGAGAGTTTGGCCCTGCTGACCAGGGTCCAGATGGATAAATCCAGGCTGGGGGCCCAGTTCTGCCCCACGTCTGATTTAAATGCAAAGTATCGTAAATGGTTTAAAGCCATTCCTGCATGTGTTTAAGCTTATCCATGCGAGCAGTCTCATTGAAGTCAATTATGAACAAGGGCATTTCTTTCTTCTTTATTCACTGCTGATTTCTGGTGCAGGGTGTAAATGACTCTTTTATTGCCTTTGACACCGAAGTCCCCTAGCCAGCCACTAAAGAGGCATCATACTAATTGATAAATGCTGCTTGATTGGGGGGCCTTTAATTTTATAATCCTATTAAAAATGATAGATGTGTCAAGTATTTTTGCCCACTGGACAGAGCACATTATTCTGCTCTCAGATTTCCAGTTTAACTTTTTTGTGAGCAATCGAGCAGAACCACTGATGTAAGACAAACAGATGCTCTTCAGCTGTACTTTTCCATAAATGATTTTGTTCTTTTTTTTTTTTTTGTTCCCCTACCAGGCATATCAAGTTCAAAAGAAAATGTTGCATCTTACTAATGAGAAGATTAATCGCATTCACATATGCAGCAGACTTTGTCAATTCTGTTCAAAGTTTGATGACCTTTAAGAGACAAAGTTTTAGTGTGCCCAAAATAAATAATTCATCCTTCACAGATTTGCCCTCTGTATCCATCAGCTTAAATCTGAAGCATGCTGATTAGAACGCCTGAGTGCAATTATCTTCATACCTCATCGAGATAAAAATCTCTGTCTTCCTATTGCACTTCAAAGAACAATTGCTCTTTTAAAGATATCAACTATCTGACATACACAGGGTCCGTTTTTGCTCTGACTTATGTCCAGCTCTCCATGACATTCTTCAGAATCTCACAAAAAGCTCTGAATTTCTCTTTTCCATACGAGTTCCTTTTTCAGCACTGAAAGCTGAAATGTGTAACTAATCCTCTTGCAAAATCTCTGCAATAGTCATCTTCAAACGCAGCCAGAAAATTCATCCCTGTTCTCACGTACAGGGAGAGAAATGTCATCTAGGCAAGTGGCAAGATGTGATTTACTTTGATTACTGCAATTATTGACTCTGCTGGGCTCCTGCTGTCTAGGAAGGCTGCAGGCAGCTATTTGCCAAGAAAACCTGTTGCTCCCTTCTCTGTCCCCCTTGCAATGTCCACTTTGCTGATTTCTCACCCCACCTGTTGCCCTTTTGGGGCTCAGCCCAGCTTTTGCAGATAATGATGCGTGTAAATAGCATCACTGATGATCTCCGCTGAAGGGGCTACTTGTGGGGTGGAAAACACAGGGACGGACACTGGTCCCCAACCCAAAGAGTGTGCAGACATTGCGGCTCCCCTCCAGCCATCGGCTTCAGGGGGCATGTTTGAAGCCTCCTGCCATGACCACATGCAGATAAATAAACTGATTATAAAATAGCCAAGCAGATGGTCTCTCTTGTTGCTACCTCAGAAAATAAGTACAGTCCCTCTATTTCTCTGGGAGGAAGGAAACAACTCAGCGGCTATCATGTAGCTCTTAGTTGATTTAGGACACTCTCTGAATGAAAATTGAAACCATTTAAATGAATCTTTCCTGGCCCCATGTGAAATTAGACTGAACTGTCATTATGTCACCTTGTTACTAGAGAGAACAAATATTCCCTCTGGCAAAAATCCTACTTCGGGCTTGAAAAAATGTTTGGTTGGTTGTTTTTTTTCCATGCAGCAATTGAAATTGGTCTAAAATGCTCTCTGGATTTAATGTTGCTTGTTAGAGATGAAACAATGAAAATGAAAGAGGAAATAATAAGGGATTGCTGGGTTTTTAAAGGTGATTTACAGACGAAAGGAAATCCTGGAGATTAGCAAGTTGCTTAAATACCACTGACAGTCAAATATGGAAACATTCCAAAAACAGAGATTAGGGAAATAGCAAAAAACAAGATATGCATTGCGAAGAACAAAGCCACGAAGGAAGGAGAGGCATATTCAAAAAGTATCCAGGCAAAGAAAAACCAAAAAGCATCTTAAACCCAGAAACAAGACACCTGCTTTTCTGGCAGTAACCAGCAGCAAGGAAGACTCCACCTGCCAAACCCAATTTTTAACATCAGTAAATCACCATGTGGGTAAAATAACAGGATGTTGGAAAGGAAACAATTTTCACTAATTAGCGTATCAGATACCGCGCTCACAGTATTGAGCCAAGAGCTCAGGGTTCGCTCCGACCCGGTGGGGATAACCCTTTTTTCCATCCATGGTGCGTGTGCCTTGCGGGAGGTTGCAAGGTGGGGCTGGCTCCCGTGAGGAGGAGGGGAGCGGGGTGCGGCCACCCATGAGCCAAGGTGACTCTCTGGGACCCTCCACCCCCGGTGCCAGCTGAGGAGCTGGTGCTGAGCACTGCTTCACTGATGGGCCAGGGAAAGCTGGATGAGAAAAAGAATCTTGAGATGCTGAAGCCTCTCCCTTCTCAGCAAGGAAAAGGAAACTTTACATATTGGAGAAAGAGTAGTCAAATCTGTCGAGAAAAGTACGTTGGTTGTACGCAGCTCATCCCCATCAGCATGTCATTTATGCTGCTTCTCCAAAATACTTAACAGCTCAGCCCAGAGTGCACACGAAGCAGAAAACCGACAGCACATTAATGGAGTTATGCAATGGGGAATATGTCATAAAGTAAATCACCTAAATTGAAAGCTGAATTTTGAGCCGCTGGATCATCTTAAAGCCTGTGATGTATGTGGAGAGTCGGTCTCATGGCTTTTGCTAAATTTAATAGGACTGTTACAGCTGAAATCCCTTATATTGCCTTGGAAACGTACCACATGGACTCAAGGTTGTTTCACAGAAGCTATCAATGGTCAGTGGTTTTGTTTCCAACTTTATAAAATTACTGTCATGAACGCTTTTGGCCTGTGATATTTGCTTGGCATAATGTGGGCTGAACCATGGGTATATTGGTGTGGAGAAATAATGCAGAGGCTGTAGCAGTTTTAGGATTACAAGAAGGGTTGGAGACCACTTAGTTTTGTGATATATGAGTATCTGAATTGTTTGCCAGCATTGACTTCAAGATCAATTGTGAAAAGCAAGAATAGATGAAATAACAACTTAATCACAGTCATTTATTAATGTTGGGTGGGTGCAGATTTGGTGAAGGTGCCTAGTGAGAATCATAACTGCAGATCTGTGTTCAAGATATCCTTCAAACATGTGCATGAAAAATGAAGTAGATCTCGAAGGTGTGTGTAAGGGAAAGACTGATACTTCTGGATACAGTCCTGCCCTTCTCTGCCAGCCTGTGTCGGGATGAACCAGGCAGACAGCCAATACCTTTTGCTTTTAGTGATAAATAACACTAACCTCCCCAGGCAGTTTCTGCTTCAGTGAACTTGTGGGTTGTTGTTTTAATTGACTGGTCAGAAACAAGCCTTAAAAAAGGTACCAGGGGCCCTCAGTCCTTGCATATTATCTCGTTCCTGTGTATCATCAAAGTTATGGTAAAGACCATATGAAACCTGCAGCCCAGTTAATACGTATTAAGTAGTGTTTCTTTAATAGATGGGAAACCATAAACAGTTTCCTAAGATACATAAAAAAAATGGGATAGAATTTCCAGCTTTGACATCTTAATAGGGCATGATGAATAGCTTGGCGTCGTGACGATATCTCTGTCAAGACAGGGAGCCTTGGGATGTAATTGCCCTTTGAAGGAGTTATTAGTAGCTTCCCTATCTCAGGCCATATTACATGGTTTATGGAAGACAGGGGAAGGTCTTGTTAGGAAGTTTATCTGACTTGGCTCTTGGGGCTTTATCCTGTCACCAAGTTCATTACCACAATACCTTTCATATGATTCAGCTTGTTCCTCTATTTTTCGTACAAAACCAATGTTAGACTCGTATCCCACAGATAGCATTAGGTCAACAGGGGAAGGGCTTAGTTGTGTGTTGGAGGAAAGACCTATTAGCCTCATTTCTTATGGTTAGGTTGTTTTCTGTAGTAACGATCTAGCAAAGGAAAGTGTGACTACATGAACAAAGCCCAGGCAGTTGGAATTGCCTACTATGCGCCAATAATTTATTAAAATCAGTGTCAAGGATAAATCCTTGAGAATGAGGCGTCACATATGTACGTGATTACTCCTATGCCTGTCTGCAGACCGCAACTGAAACAAGCAGTGATTCATCGTGAACGAAATTCGAGTTAATTAGAGAATCCCTAGTCTGCGACGGCCACTCTGTTTTCTCTAGACAGGCGATGGTTTTGGAAAGATGATGGCAATTGGCACATATGGTGGTGCAATAGACCCATAACCAGGTTTTTCCACTTTCTCCAGCAACACTGTGTTGCAACACTGCAGTGTCGTAATACGGAGGAGCCCCAGGAATGTGGATGGGATGTTTTTCATAACGCAGTTTCCATCCTGCCATCGCTGGGTTATTAATTGCAGTTTTCAGCGTAAACAGAGATATATCTGGACCAAAGCTTGGCATGGCTTGGCTGCTTATATCTTGCATCCCAGCAAATTTAAAATAACCAAGCCCTGGAGAGCTGGATGGGGCTCAGGCTGTGGGGAGCAGAAAGGGTGTCCAGTGTCCTTGCAGAGAGACCGTATATGTGTCTATAGGGATGCTCGGGACCACAATTAAGCACAGGAAGGTCAGTGGCCTTAATCAAGCATGATGAGAGCTCGGAGCCTGCCCGTACCCTGCTCTATGTAATGTCGAGCAGATAAAGCCCCTTCTGGGAGTGGGAAAGCAGGAAGTAAGAAATAGTGGTGCAGCTCAGTCTTTAGGTGCCATTCCCTTGCGTACCTGTAATAATCCTTGAAGCTGCTGTCTTGGTAATAATCTAGCAATTAAAAGATAATATTGGTATTTAATTAAACTTGTCAATCAACCAGAAATGAGTTTTCCTTATCAAGAGGAGCTGGATTTGATTTTGCCACTTAGAAATGGAGGTTAAAGACTCTTGTAGAGTAAAACTTTAATTAAGAAAGAAGATTTGGATTAACATGTGAGGCAGAGAGAGAATGAAAGGTCCTCAAAAATCATCTGAGTATGATTCACAGGGGGAGAGGAACCTAAATATAGGAACAGATTTTTTTTTTTTTAAAGAAAAGCAAAGCTCTATGGTGCTAAAGCTTATGGGTAGGGAAGCACAAGAGGGATTTTTATGAGGCTAGGATGTCTCTGTTCAATCCACTTTCCTGCTCTTGATATTTAGTCATTTCATAGTCTAAGCCTGGTCAGAAAGTGCATATGTTGAGGGGCATTTGCAAATCCTGGGGATTTGGATGCTTGACTCTCATAAATTTAGATGGCAGAGGAATAAATGGCTCTTTTGGAAGCTTTGAAAAAATCCACTTTTTGTCTTTCTGGCTGGCCTGGTGACACAGAGGAAGCTGCTCACCTCCATCTCCTGCCGAAGCCCACAGAGCCCTTGTCCTGCACCAGCACATCCATGTCAGAAACTGCCCTGGGTGAGTGGGACTCTCCAGTGATGAATCCCAATGTGCTAAACTGAATGTTCAGCCCTGTGGTTTTTATTTTTAGAGCTGTTCCCAAGAAATACTGATTTTTATGTCATCAGCTCCTGATCCCTGGATGGTTTCTTCATCCCAGCTCAGGTATGTCTCTAAAGGTGGGTGTCTCGGGGATTGGTAGTAAAATCACTCGCATTTTTATATTCTTTTTGGGTACTGGATAAAAGCAAGTCTCTTTTCCTAAAGGTGGCTGAACCATCTCATCTGAAACTAAAAAAGAACACCAAGGCTCAGGCACCAACACAGAAAATTCAGCATGAAAATCCAAGTTTGGTGTAGATAACTGGCAAGGAGCGTGGCCATGGAGGTCAGCCCACGGCGGTTTTCTCCTGACATCTCTTGACCTTGGATCAGGTCCTCAAAAAGTAAGTTTGTGGTGAGAGGGTTTTCATGATTTCTTCAATAAAACAGATCCCAAAATATGAAGTCTCTGCTGAGAGCCACCACTTGGGCAGACTCCGTTTACAATCTGCTATCTCAAACCTAATTTAAGAATTCATCCCCGTCTTGCTCCCCAGTCACTAATTAGATTTATAGGAGAGGGACTGGAGAGGAGACAGGTTTGCTACAGGAATCTGCAGGGAAGAGTAAGTTAATTTTAATCCTAAATGAAGTTTGAGAAAGGTTTGTTTTGTGCAGTTATAACTTCTTGGCATGCAAAAAATAACCCCACTGAGGAATTTGTGATCTTTTCCGTCAGCCCACAGACAGCTTTTTCTGGATTTTTTTTTTTTTTTTTTTTTTGTTTTTTTTTTTTTAATGAGTGTGTGTAAATTACCAAAGCCAAGTTAAATGAAGCCTCAACTCTCCATCCCAAACCCCACCTGTAATTGCTCTAGTACTTTGGTATTTCATTACCTGTCTGCATAAGTACTGATGAGCTGATAGAAAAGGATGAAATGATTTTACTGGAATACATCACTTGTGACAGACGTGATCCAGTTAAACCCAGGCACCTGGGTTCCTCACCAGCTACAGCCTTTGAGGAGAAGAGTTTTATTTGGCAAGGGAGGGTGCCTGAGCAAATGTCAGGATCGAGGTGTTTGGAGAAACGATGGACAGCACTTAAAAGTGCTTTTCCTGTGATGAGTGAAGATAATTGATGTCCCTTTAAGCTGGCACCAGAGTCCAGGCTCTGGGAAATTTGATGAATTAGGCACTGGTGGTCTAATGCTACGCATGGCACGTTGGAGGGGTACGAAGTGTGATCCTCAGAGTGCTCAGGAAATGGGAGCAAACACCGGACATTGGGAATATAGTACATCTGATAGTGCTCCAGTCAGCAACCTTCTTACAACACCGTTTGTTTCAGGGGAAATAGGGAAATGTTGAAAATATGCTCAGAGAAATCAGAATTCACGAGACCGCGCTCTGCCCCGTGCATTAACTCAGAACAGCAGGGCTCGCCAGCAGGTAAGAGAAAAGATAAAATAAATTGTATTAGAATAAAGAAGGTACAATCCAGCATTCTCATCTAGTTTAGGATAGTCTGGGTCTCGTGTGCTTTGTGGAGGTTTGAGTTTGGCTGCTGGGCCAGCATCTGTCCTGTGTCTCCGCGTGCATCAGACCTGACGCACAGAAAAGCAGGGTTACACCTGGGCTGTCCTTCAGCTCCCGTGTTTGCTGGTGTGTTGGAAACAAGGTTGAACATAGGGAGATGTTGGCCGTAGGATGGTGATTCAGCTCCTTGTGTAGACAGAATTCTTCCAACTGGAGGATGTTGAAATCTATGTTCTGAATTCTTGGGTATTTCTACAGCCCGCCCCAAAATATAGTTTTCCATGGAGCACACTGGCAAATATCACGAAGCAAACTGAAACTTCCAAGAACTTACTGAATGACCAATGTAAATGGAAAAGTACTTTATACGTTGCCAGAGATATTTTGGGACAGAAATAAAGTAAAAGAAGAAAACATCCCAACTAAATAATTTCCTATCCACTTATAATTCCTTAGTGTTCTCCTCCAAAAAATGGCAGGAATCAAGACCAACAGATATAATTAAATCCATATTAGTAACGTGGGAGAATGCTGGCAGAGCAGTCAGGGGTAGGTGTGACACACTGAATCGCGTGAATCTCAGTGTTGTGCTCAGACATTGGTTTCTCCACAGAGAGAACTGCTGAAAAAAACTAAAATCATGTTTTCTCCTCATCTGCCTGCTTGGACCTGTTTCTGGGTATTTCTAATGTATCACTTGTGATCAGTAGGAATTTTGCCCATCAAAGAGCTACCTGAAATATTTAGCTGTATAGCTAAGAATTATGTTTGTGATTTGTTGTGATCTAACCTGGAAGAAGGAATTTTTCACTGCAAAAGTTGCACTTTAAAGTCTGTCAAAATATTTTGATGGTGTCTGGGGAGGCTGCCCTCAGCACTCGGACCAGGAGAAGCAGGCTGCTCCTTAGTTCCTTCTGGATGAGAGGGCTCTAGTTTGAGGAACAGAGGCTTGGGATTTTTTCTCATTTTGGCTGTGTAGTGCTCACAGTTGACTGTTCTGTCAGGCGGTTCTGCAATGCACTGAGATAGAGGAGGGTCATTCCAGCCTCTGCCGATGGCTCGGGGGTTGGCTGTCCCAAGGCTGAGGCACTTTGCTCTGGTTCACCATGCAGTGAAGGTGGGATCAGAGGATCATGGAATGGTGTAGGTTGTAGATCTTAAAGCCCCCCCAGTCCCACCCCCTGCCATGAGCAGGGACACCTTCCACTAGACCAGGTTGCTCCAAGCCTCATCCAGCCTGGCCTTGGCCACTTCCAGGGATGGGGCATCCACAGCTTCTCTGGGCAACCTGTTCCAGTGCCTCCCCACCCTCTCCGGGAAGAATTTCTTCCTGATAACCATTCTAAACCTCCCCACTTTCAATTTAAACCCATTACCCCTTGTCCTGTCACTACATGCCCTTGTAAAAAG